>NC_091220.1:8576995-8596995 GCF_040958095.1 Procambarus clarkii
CTCTCTCTCTCTCTCTCTCTCTCTCTCTCTCTCTCTCTCTCTCTCTCTCTCTCTCTCTCTCTCTCTCTCTCTCTCTCTCTCTCTCTCTCTCTCTCTCTCTCTCTCTCTCTCTCTCTCTCTCTCTCTCTCTCCAGTTTGGTGAGTGTAGCCCAAGCATCCGTCCTCCAGTCACAGACAGACATTCAGATAACAAAATTAATTTCCATACATATAGATTTGTGTAGCTTTGAAGCAGGCTTTCTATTAGACATTTGGTTTGGATTTGACTTTAAGGATTAGATCAATGATTTTAACTCCAATCCATACTCTATATCTTATTTTTTTTAGCACTTGTGAAAGATATTAAAAATATTCTTTCTGAAGTACATTTTACTGTTTTATGAAGCCTGTTGAGTGTCACTAAATAAAGTGTTTCGTGGAATTTTTCATTTTTGGACACAAGGGGAGTTGATGGCACGGGCATGAATTGCCCGTAAGAATATAAAATATGAGAAGTAACGTTATATATTCCGAACATGTGAAAGATGTTTGGTATATAATACATTCTATTCTTGCTAAAAATGCAAAGCACATATATATATTTACCTCAATATAGTCTCTTAGAAACTGTGATAACGAACAAAACAATGGCAGACATATTTAAGAAAATCTGTAACACCTTGTGTTGCTGCCTCAAGAAGTCAGCTGGCGATGTTGATGAGTGTCAAGTGGACAAGGAGGTGGAGAAGAGTTATAATGACATCCCAAAACCTGACACCAATGAGCTCAACAAGCCGGAGGAAGATGATTATGATGAGCTCTCACCCGTCGACACCAGACTAGACGCTAAGGAGGAAGAACTTTCATTAGCGAAGAACGGTAGTTAGTAATCCCCCGTTGTAATACTTTCCCCCATCGCTTTTTAAAAAAAGCTAAACCAAGTGGATAAATAATATATAAGGTTTTAAGCAATTTGCCAGTGTGTGGACAGCAGTTAAATTTGGCAGTGCTCCAAGTAGTGTCCGGTCTATTCCAATTATTTTTATCGTCGCAAAAAAGGAATGGTATGCAATATCTGCGACACGCCGGTTGATTTTGAGAATAGCTGCTTCATATTCCCTCCTTAATAGTTTGAAATTGGCCTCAAGTATTCTACAGCATATGAAAGAGATCATCTCAATCACTTAGAATATCAATTCTTCGCCAGACGTAAGGTACCCCTGGTATTCGCAATAGTATTTAATTTAGACAATAGTACAGGAGATATCCTTAAGGAAGCCTTGTTAGTTCCCCTTCAGTCGGACTGCGTAACAGTTCATGCTGTCCCATACAGCCTCACATAATGCGTTGTTTATTCCATAGCAATTGGCAACGAGACATTTGAGCATGGTTTGAGGGCTGCTCGATAGGGTTATGGGCCCTGGACGCATCATAAAATTTTTTGTTTTCGAGATTATTGGAGCTCCCCGGAGGCTAGAGCCATCACAGAGGCGCATAATCTGCTGAACGGCAAGGTGGGTAAAGTTACTCGTGCTGAACGACGGCAACGACATGCCCGCCGACGCCTTAAGCCTCCTGGAATCCCAGTCTGCCATATTTAGCATCATCAACACTAGCGGAGTGGAGAAGGTGACCATGGATGAGGCCAGACTTAGAGACATGGGCGGGATCAACGCGGGCGTGCGGACCCCAGGCGAGGCTGTTTAACTTGTCCGTAATGAGCTGGGCAAGCAAAGTAGTGTAGCCTTCGAAGTAAGCGTTACTGTCCATGCTTCTAACGGCTTTTTGGTATAAGTTAAACCAAATATTAAAGAGGTTGGTGCCCTAGACAGAACACAAGAGGTTCAAGGCCCAACTGATACAAAATAGATTGGAGGCACAACGGGAACGAAAGAGAATGTATCTAAGACGAAAGAGAAATGGAGCAAAGTTCAAAAGCTTAAGCTACGAACTGTTCGCCAACATGACGAGCTGGTTATACGTTACAAGCAGGTTTTAGCCTAGACAGACATAGGCTACTTGCAGGTCATTATAGTGCTAACCGACAGTCTAGGAACAACTGTCTATCGAGTTATAAATTCTCAAATATGATTTAACAAGGACAGTAACGGACGTACTGGCAACGGAGCAGACCTGAGGTAAGGCACTAACGTGAACGCTCTTGTCAAGTTCTACCGTCGTTGTCAAGTTCTACCGTCGCTGTCAAGTGGTACCGTCCCTGGCTTCTACTGTGATTGGAAAAGCATGGACGGTTTTGTACCATGCACTCGCTGTAGTTTATTGATGGTAGACGTTGTCTGTTGAAGACGGCAGATGTCGCTGTATTAAGGGTTGATATCCTCGGAGAGTGTGGCGACAACGGTGGACAACGGTATGCCCCCCGTGAGAGTGTGGTGCCAAGCGGTGGACAACGGTATGCCCCCCGCGAGTGTGGCGACAACGGTGGACAACGGTATGCCCCCCGCGAGAGTATGGTGCCAACGGTGGACAACGGTATGCCCCCCGCGAGAGTGTGGCGACAACGGTAGACAACGGTATGCCCCCCACGAGAGTGTGGTGCCAACGGTGGACAACGGTATGCCCCCCGCGAGAGTGTGACAACGGTATGCCCCCCGCGAGAGTGTGGCGCCAACGGTGGACAACGGTATGCCCCCCGCGGGAGTGTGGTGCCAACGGTATGCCCCGCGAGAGTGTGGCGCCAGCGGTGGACAACGGTATGCCCCCCGCGAGAGTAAGGTGCCAACGGTATGCCCCCGCGAGAGTAAGGTGCCAACGGTATGCCCCCGCGAGAGTGTAGCGCCAGTGGTGGACAACGGTATGCCCCCCGCGTGAGTGTGCCAACGGTGGACAACGGTATGCCCCCCGCGAGAGTATGGTGCCAACGGTATGCCCCCCGCGAGAGTATGGTGCCAACGGTATGCCCCCGCGAGAGTATGGTGCCAACGGTATGCCCCCGCGTGACTGTGCCAACGGTGGACAACGGTATGCCCCCGCGAGAGTAAGGTGCCAACGGTATGCCCCCGCGAGAGTAAGGTGCCAACGGTATGCCCCCGCGAGAGTGTGGCGCCAGCGGTACACAACGGTATGCCCCCGCGAGAGTAAGGTGCCAACGGTATGCCCCCGCGAGAGTAAGGTGCCAACGGTATACCCCCGCGAGAGTAAGGTGCCAACGGTATGCCCCCGCGAGAGTAAGGTGCCAACGGTATGCCCCCGCGAGAGTAAAGTGCCAACGGTATGCCCCCGCGAGAGTAAGGTGCCAACGGTATGCCCCCGCGAGAGTAAGGTGCCAACGGTATGCCCCCGCGAGAGTAAGGTGCCAACGGTATGCCCCCGCGAGAGTAAGGTGCCAACGGTATGCCCCCGCGAGAGTAAGGTGCCAACGGTATGCCCCCGCGAGAGTAAGGTGCCAACGGTATGCCCCCGCGAGAGTAAGGTGCCAACGGTATGCCCCCGCGAGAGTAAGGTGCCAACGGTATGCCCCCGCGAGAGTAAGGTGCCAACGGTATGCCCCCGCGAGAGTAAGGTGCCAACGGTATGCCCCGCGAGAGTGTGTTGCCAGTGGTGGACAACGCGAGATTGTCCCCGAACAATACCGATGAACAGAAGTCACAAGCAAACAGAACTTACAAAAGAGGATAAGTGAGGCGGGGAAGACATTTTTTGATAATGACTTTGCAGTATGACTGGCCTTTGTCCGGGGATGGTCATAGGTGGGATGGGGTCAAGCAACTTTGCCATACCTTACTTTGTAGTTTATTTTGTAAGGGAGCCGGTCGGCCGAGCGGACAGCACACTGGACTTGTGATCCTGTGGTCCTGGGTTCAATCCCAGGCGCCGGCGAGAAACAATGGGCAGAGTTTCTTTCACCCTATGCCCCTGTTACCTAGCAGTAAAATAGGTACCTGGGTGTTAGTCAGCTGTCACGGGCTGCTTCCTGGGGGTGGAGGCCTGGTCGAGGACCGGGCCGCGGGGACACTAAAAGCCCCGAAATCATCTCAAGATAACCTTGTATGGAGATTGGCCTCAGCTTTGGGAAAGTCATAGGTGGGACGCTCCTTCATCCCATCATTTGCATGAAATGCCAAATTACACTAATTTCAAAGTAGCTAAATACCTTACACCATCTCGATCATTCATATACAATATTATTTTGTACATAATTATGAAAGTTTTACCTTCTAAAGTTTAACTATAGATAACGATAACAGTGATAAAATTACACAGATGTAAGGAAGCCTCTGAAGAATAGTAGTGGTGAAGGTGGTGAAGGGTAGGGAAGGTGGTGAAGGGTAGGGAAGGTGGTGAAGGGTAGGGAAGGTGGTGAAGGGTAGGGAAGGTGGTGAAGGGTAGGGAAGGTGGTGAAGGGTAGGGAAGGTGGTGAAGGGTAGTGAAGGTGGTGAAGGTGGTGAAGGGTAGGGAAGGTGGTGAAGGGTAGGGAAGGTGGTGAAGGGTAGTGAAGGTGGTGAAGGTGGTGAAGGGTAGGGAAGGTGGTGAAGGGTAGGGAAGGTGGTGAAGGTGGTGAAGGGTAGGGAAGGTGGTGAAGGGTAGGGAAGGTGGTGAAGGGTAGGGAAGGTGGTGAAGGGTAGGGAAGGTGGTGAAGGGTAGGGAAGGTGGTGAAGGGTAGGGAAGGTGGTGAAGGTGGTGAAGGGTAGGGAAGGTGGTGAAGGGTAGGGAAGGTGGTGAAGGGTAGGGAAGGGGGTGAAGGGTAGGGAAGGTGGTGAAAGGTAGGGAAGGTGGTGAAGGGTAGGGAAGGTGGTGAAGGGTAGGGAAGGTGGTGAAGGGTAGGGAAGGTGGTGAAGGGTAGGGAAGGTGGTGAAGGGTAGTGAAGGTGGTGAAGGGTAGGGAAGGTGGTGAAGGGTAGGGAAGGTGGTGAAGGGTAGTGAAGGTGGTGAAGGGTAGGGAAGGTGGTGAAGGGTAGGGAAGGTGGTGAAGGGTAGGGAAGGTGGTGTAGGGTAGAGAAGGTGGTGAAGGGTAGGGAAGGTGGTGAAGGGTAGGGAAGGTGGTGAAGGGTAGGGAAGGTGGTGAAGGGTAGGGAAGGTGGTGAAGGGTAGAGAAGGTGGTGAAGGGTAGGGAAGGTGGTGAAGGATAGGGAAGGTGGTGAAGGGTAGGGAAGGTGGTGAAGGGTAGGGAAGGTGGTGAAGGGTAGGGATGGTGGTGAAGGGTAGGGAAGGTGGTGAAGGGTAGGGAAGGTGGTGAAGGGTAGGGAAGGTGGTGAAGGGTAGGGAAGGTGGTGAAGGATAGGGAAGGTGGTGAAGGGTAGGGAAGGTGGTGAAGGGTAGGGAAGGTGGTGAAGGGTAGGGAAGGTGGTGAAGGGTAGGGAAGGTGGTGAAGGGTAGGGAAGGTGGTGAAGGGTAGGGAAGGTCGTGAAGGGTAGGGAAGGTGGTGAAGGGTAGGGAAGGTGGTGAAGGGTAGGGAAGGTGGTGAAGGGTAGTGAAGGTGGTGTAGGGTAGGGAAGGTGGTGAAGGGTAGGGAAGGTGGTGAAGGGTAGGGAAGGTGGTGAAGGGTAGGGAAGGTAGAGAAGGGTAGGGAAGGTGGTGAAGGGTAGGGAAGGTGGTGAAGGGTAGGGAAGGTGGTGAAGGGTAGGGAAGGTGGTGAAGGGTAGGGAAGGTAGAGAAGGGTAGGGAAGGTGGTGAAGGGTAGGGAAGGTGGTGAAGGGTAGGGAAGGTGGTGAAGGGTAGGGAAGGTGGTGAAGGGTAGTGAAGGTGATGTAGGGTAGGGAAGGTGGTGACGGGTAGGGAAGGTGGTGAAGGGTAGGGAAGGTGGTGAAGGGTAGGGAATCCCGGCGGCGACACTTCTCTCCCCACTTATGGTGGACGAGGACCCTTCTCTCCACACTCATGGTGGACAAGGACCCTTCTCTCCCCACTCATGGTGGACGAGGACCCTTCTCTCCCCACTCATGGTGGACGAGGACCCTTCTCTCTCCACTCATGGTGGACGAGGACCCTTCTCTCCCCACTCATGGTGGACGAGGACCCTTCTCTCCCCACTCATGGTGGACAAGGACCCTTCTCTCCCCACTCATGGTGGACGAGGACCCTTCTCTCTCCACTCATGGTGGACGAGGACCCTTCTCTCTCCACTCATGGTGGACGAGGACCCTTCTCTCCCCACTCATGGTGGACGAGGACCCTTCCCTCCACACTCATGGTGGACGAGGACCCTTCTCTCCCCACTCATGGTGGACGAGGACCCTTCCCTCCACACTCATGGTGGACGAGGACCCTTCTCTCCACACTCATGGTGGACGAGGACCCTTCCCTCCACACTCATGGTGGACGAGGACCCTTCCCTCCACACTCATGGTGGACGAGGACCCTTCCCTCCACACTCATGGTGGACGAGGACCCTTCTCTCCACACTCATGGTGGACGAGGACCCTTCTCTCCACACTCATGGTGGACGAGGACCCTTCTCTCCACACTCATGGTGGACGAGGACCCTTCTCTCCACACTCATGGTGGACGAGGACCCTTCTCTCTCCACTCATGGTGGACGAGGACCCTTCTCTCCACACTCATGGTGGACGAGGACCCTTCTCTCCCCACTCATGGTGGACGAGGACCCTTCCCTCCACACTCATGGTGGACGAGGACCCTTCTCTCCACACTCATGGTGGACGAGGACCCTTCTCTCCCCACTCATGGTGGACGAGGACCCTTCTCTCCCCACTCATGGTGGACGAGGACCCTTCTCTCCCCACTCATGGTGGACGACGACCCTTCTCTCCACACTCATGGTGGACGACGACCCTTCTCTCCCCACTCATGGTGGCACCTTGGGTCTATCTTCCCCCAGGTCGTCTTCAACTCTCCCTCTCGACTGCCACTGTTGAATCTTCTCTTCCTGGTTTGTGTGTTTGTGTGTGTATGTGTGTGTGTGTGTGTGTGTGTGGGGGGGGGGGAGGGGGGGGATGTCAGACGTAAGCCTGACCCCCACACACAAGCCAGACGTAAGTCAGACGTAAGCCTGACCCCCACACACAAGCCAGACGTAAGTCAGACGTAAGCCTGACTGGTTAACCTGCCACACTGTCCTCACCTTGGACAAATAAAGCCTCTTGTAGGTTTGCCACGTTGGACACCAGATTATAGTCACTTTCATTGACTTCTGAACTCAACCTCACTGACCTCACTTCGTCTCAACCTCACTGACTGAAGTTGAGACAACAGTCGCTCCTCTGCTACCTGACTCATCCTCGTCTCCCTTATCCCCTAAGCATCCTCATCTTCCCTATCCCCTCAGCATCCTCATCTTCCTTATCCCCTCAGCATCCTCATCTTCCCTATCCTCTCAGCATCCTCATCTTCCCTATCCCCTAAGCATCCTCATCTTCCCTATCCCCTCAGCATCCTCATCTTCCCTATCCCCTCAGCATCCTCATCTTTCCTATCCCCTCAGCATCCTCATCTCTCTTATCCTCTCAGCATCCTTATCTTAACTATCCCCTCAGCATCCTCATCTTCCCTATCCCCTCAGCATCCTCATCTCTCTTATCCCCTCAGTATCCTCATCTTAACTATCCCCTCAGCATCCTCATCTTCCCTATCCCCTAAGCATCCTCATCTTCCCTATCCCCTCAGCATCCTCATCTTCCTTATCCCCTCAGCATCCTCATCTTCCCTATCCTCTCAGCATCCTCATCTTCCCTATCCCCTAAGCATCCTCATCTTCCCTATCCCCTCAGCATCCTCATCTTCCCTATCCCCTCAGCATCCTCATCTTCCCTATCCCCTCAGCATCCTCATCTCTCTTATCCTCTCAGCATCCTTATCTTAACTATCCCCTCAGCATCCTCATCTTCCCTATCCCCTCAGCATCCTCATCTCTCTTATCCCCTCAGTATCCTCATCTTAACTATCCCCTAAGCATCCTCATCTTCCCTATCCCCTAAGCATCCTCATCTTCCCTATCCCCTCAGCATCCTCATCTTAACTATCCCCTCAGCATCCTCATCTTCCCTATCCCCTAAGCATCCTCATCTTCCCTATCCCCTAAGCATCCTCATCTTCCCTATCCCCTCAGCATCCTCATAAGCATCCTCATCTTCCCTATCCCCTAAGCATCCTCATCTTCCCTATCCTCTCAGCATCCTCATCTTCCCTATCCCCTCAGCATCATCATCTTCCCTATCCTCTCAGCATCCTTATCTTCCTTATCCTCTCGTGATAAGAAGTGTCTTACTTCTTACGACCCTTACTTACGACCCTTACTTACGACCCTTACTTCACCATTAATCACTGTCAACACCACCCTCACCATTGACAGTTCCACCCTCACTAAATAACGTGATCTGAGATAGTGTAATGACCTCGTTATCTTCAGAACTGATAACAATTAACTAAAACATTATCTCTGGTCTTGTGAATATCAAGAGTAAATTTCCTTTGATTTCGTGACCTTTGTACTTGAGTAATAATGAGTTGTGTTGGTGGATTGATGGTTTGGGGTATGTTGTTGATGGTGGTGATGAGTTTGATGACTTACCGTGAGTGGGGACGAGTGGAGATGACCAAGATGGAGCTGAGTCTGCTCTAAGATCAGGCAGCAGACTGGCAGAGTCAGCAGACAGGGCTGATGCATCTGGCACGGACTCTTGCAGCCATGATGGGCTTAATCCCAGCATTGCCTGAGCTAGACTCATCACTCCTACACTCTTCAGATGATGACTCAGCCTGGTATTGGATGGCATTATACGCACGGTTGACTGAAACTCTTCAGTAGATTGATGAGTTGAAGAAATTTTTGTGGGACGTTGGTGTGGAGCCACTTCGCCTGACTAGGCCAGCATAGTTGACTTTTCTTATAGTAATGAGTGTAATCCTTCTGATGAGTTAGACGTGTGAGATGGTGGTTGATTGGGTGATTAATGATGACGAGTCGAGCAACCAGCTTGAATATGATGAAGATGATGATGATGAGTCGAGCAACCAGCTTGAATATGATGAAGATGATGATGATGAGTCGAGCGACCAGCTGGAATATAATGATGATTAGTTGGGCATGGCGCTTAAATTCGACACTCACACTCCAATGACGGAAAAATTGGAGAAGCTAACAGGATAATTTATGGTTAAAAGTTTACTGTGCTCCAAGACGACCGTGAACTGGGACGGTGTCTACAGTGAACTTGGCACCCACACACTAATGACCAGAACAAATGAGAAACTAAAAGGATAATCAACTGACAAAAGGAAGTTCCGCAACAAGACGACCGTAGACTGGGAAGACATCTGCGGTCAGCTACAACAACAGAAACTCAACAACAGTTGAGTAGAACCATTGTCCGGGGCAAGGTTGACTGTCCCGCAGCCCTGTGACAGTTGACAGTTGACAGTTGATGTCATTATGAGACGCCTATAGGTGAGTTGAGGGATGTGTTAGATGGTTAGTGAAGGGACCAGTCTATTAGAGAGAGTGAGTTGAAGGATGTATTAGAAGGTTGGTGTGTGTGTGTGTACTCACCTAGTTGTGCTTGCGGGGGTTGAGCTCTGGCTCTTTGGTCCCGCCTCTCAACTGTCAATCAATTGGTGTACAGATTCATGAGCCTACTGGGCTCTATCATATCTACACTTGAAACTGTGTATGGAGTCAGCCTCCACCACATCACTTCCTAGTGCATTCCATTTACTAACTACTCTGACAATGAAAAAGTTCTTTCTAACGTCTCTGTGGCTCATTTGGGTACTCAGCTTCCACCTGTGTCCCCTTGTTCGCGTTCCACCAGTGTTGAATAGTTCATCCTTGTTTACCCGGTCGATTCCCCTGAGGATTTTGTAGGTTGTGATCATGTCCCCCCTTACTCTTCTGTCTTCCAGTGTCGTAAGGTGTATTTCCCGCAGCCTTTCCTCATAACTCATGCCTCTTAGTTCTGGGACTAGTCTAGTAGCATACCTTTGGACTTTTTCCAGCTTCGTCTTGTGCTTGACAAGGTACGGGCTCCATGCTGGGGCCGCATACTCCAGAATTGGTCTTACATATGTGGTGTACAAGATTCTGAATGATTCCTTACACAGGTTCCTGAACGCTGTTCTGATGTTAGCCAGCCTCGCATATGCCGCAGACGTTATTCTCTTTATGTGGACTTCAGGAGACAGGTTTGGTGTGATATCAACTCCTAGATCTTTCTCTCTGTCTGTTTCATTAAGTACTTCATCTCCTATTCTGTATCCTGTGCCTGGCATCCTGTTTCCACTGTCTAGTTTCATTACTTTGCATTTACTCGGGTTGAACTTCAACAACCATTTGTTGGACCATTCACTCAGTCTATCCAGGTCATCTTGTAGCCTCCTACTATCATCCTCTGTTTCAATCCTCCTCATAATTTTTGCATCGTCGGCAAACATTGAGAGGAACGAATCTATACCCTCTGGGAGATCATTTACATATACCAGAAACAGTATAGGTCCAAGGACTGACCACTGCGGGACTCCACTTGTGACGTCTCGCCAATCTGAGACCTCACCCGTCACACAGACTCGTTGTCTCCTGTTACTTAGGTACTCCTCTATCCACCGGAGTACCTTCCCTTTCACTCCAGCCTGCATCTCCAACTTTCGCACTAGCCTCTTGTGTGGCACTGTGTCAAAGGCTTTCTGACAATCCAAAAATATGTAGTCTGCCCACCCTTCTCTTTCTTGCCTTATTTTTGTTGCCTGGTCGTAGAATTCAAGTAACCCTGTGAGGCAGGACCTGCCATCCCTGAACCCATGTTGATGCTGTGTTACAAAGTTCCTTCGCTCCAGGTGCTCCACTAGTTTTTTTCGCACAATCTTCTCCATCAGCTTGCATGGTATGCAGGTTAGGGACACTGGCCTGTAGTTCAGTGCCTCCTGTCTATCCCCTTTCTTGTATATCGGGACTACGTTAGCTGCTTTCCAAATTTCTGGCAGTTCCCCTGTTGCCAGTGATTTGTTATACATGTGTTTATTTGTGATTTGTTATATTGTTGTGTGTGTGTGTGTGTGTGTGTGTGTGTGTGTGTGTGTGTGTGTGTGTGTGTGTACTCACCTAGTTGTGTTTGCGGGGGTTGAGCTGGCTCTTTGGTCCCGCATCTCAACCGTCAATCACAGGTGTACAGGTTCCTGAGCCTACTGGGCTCTATCATATCTACACTTGAAACTGTGTATGGAGTCAGCCTCCACCACATCACTGCCTAATGCATTCCATTTGTCAACCACTCTGACACTAAAATAGTTCTTTCTAATATCTCTGTGGCTCATTTGGGCACTCAGTTTCTACCTGTGTCCCCTAGTGTGTGTGTGTGTGTGTGTGTGTGTGTGTGTGTGTGTGTGTGTGTGTGTGTGTGTGTGTGTGTGTGTGTGTGTACTCACCAAGTTGTACTCACCTAGTTGTGTCTGCAGGATCGAGCATTGACTCTTGGATCCCGCCTTTCGAGCATCGGTTGTTTACAGCAATGACTCCTGTCCCATTTCCCTATCATACCTGGTTTTAAAATTATGAATAGTATTTGCTTCCACAACCTGTTCCTGAAGTGCATTCCACTTCTCACTACTCTCACGCTAAAAGAAAACTTCCTAACATCTCTGTGACTCATCTGAGTTTCAAGCTTCCATCCATGTCCCCTCGTTCTGTTACTATTCCGTGTGAACATTTCGTCTATGTCCACTCTGTCAATCCCTCTGAGTATTTTATACGTTCCTATCATGTCCCCCCTCTCCCTTCTTCTTTCTAGTGTCGTAAGGCACAGTTCCCTCAGGCGCTCCTCGTACCCCATCCCTCGTAGCTCTGGGTCGAGTCTCGTTGCAAACCTCTGAACCTTTTCCAGTTTCATTATATGCTTCTTCAGATGGGGACTCCATGATGAGGCGGCATACTCTAAGACTGGCCTCACGTAGGCAGTGTAAAGCGCCCTAAATGCCTCCTTACTTAGGTTTCTGAATGATGTTCTAACTTTTGCCAGTGCTGCTGTCGTTATCCTATTTATATGTGCCTCAGGAGATAGATTAGGTGTTACGTCCAAACCCAGGTCTCTTTCGCACGTCGTCACAGGTAGGCTGTTCCCCTTCATTGTGTACTGTCCCTTTGGTCTCCTATCTCCTAGTCCCATTTCCATAACTTTACATTTGCTGGTGTTGAATTCCAGTAGCCATTTCTCTGACCATCTCTGCAACCTGTTCAGGTCCTCTTGGAGGATCCTGCAATCCTCATCTGTCACAACTCTTCTCATCAACTTTGCGTCATCCGCAAACATCGACATGTTGGACTCTACGCCTGTAAACATGTCGTTAACATATACAAGAAATAGAATTGGTCCCAGCACCGATCCTTGTGGTACTCCACTTGTTACTGTTCGCCAGTCCGACTTCTCGCCCCTTACCGTAACTCTTTGGCTCCTTCCTGTTAGGTAGTTCCTTATGCATGCTAGGACCTTTCCCCCCCTCCCCGCCTGCCTCTTGTCGGGGTTCACCTTAAGAGGGTGAGCAACAGTATACAAGATATCCTCTCAGCGGTCGCACAATTAGCGATGACCGTTACTCACCGTAGCCCTGCGGGTCTTCACTCCATCCTCGCGGCGCCACTGTACGCCAGGAGAGTACCCCAGTCGATCCCCAACCGGCCTTAGTAGTTAGAGATGAGTGGAGACACAGTTTGTTCTCTCCACTGTGTGCCCGCCCCGACAAAGGGCTCTAATACTATCTGCAAGGTCGCCAACTGGTGTTTCCTGTGTCCAGTAACACGGCAGTGGTTTGGTGAAATTGTGATAACAGTGGTAAGAGCACACTAAATAAATCTAAATTACAGTCTCCGTGGTGTAGTGGTAAGACACTCGCCTGGCGTTCCGCGAGCGCTATGTCATGGGTTCGTATCCTGGCCGGGGAGGATTTACTGGGCGCAATTCCTTAACTGTAGCCTCTGTTTAACGCAACAGTAAAATGTGTACTTGGATGAAAAAACGATTCTTCGCGGCAGGGGATCGTATTCCAGGGACCATAGGATTAAGGACTTGCCCGAAACGCTACGCGTACTAGTGGCTGTACAAGAATGTAACAACTCTTGTATATATCTCAAAAAAAAAAAAAATAATAATAATATCAGGCAGGTATGTATCTCTATCACTCTCACCTTTGTAATAGTTAGGTAGCAGCAAGAATTATGAAGGGGTAATACAAACGAGAAGGACTTTTGTATTTTACTTAAAACTCAAGAGATCATATTCATATATCCACAGGCGAACAAGTACAAGCAGGAGTCGCTCTCTCTATATTATAGTATAGGGGCAATAAAAAATTGTAGGGGTGAAATAGGGAATGTTTGGTTTATATGTGAAAATATATTCCCACCTTAATTATATAGTATAATTTCGAGGTAAGGGGGGGGTGTAAACCCCTTGGTTATGGGTTAGGATAAGGAACATTGGGTAAATGGCAATTAAGTTGATTTAGTGAATTATATCACTTTCTTACTAAGGTTAGGTTAAGGATGGTTAAGTTGAACTGATGTAGAGAAAATTCCCATTATTATCATATTTTCCATTAACCCCTCAGATAACACAGGTTAGGTTAAGGATGGTTATATTGATGTGAAAAAAAATGCTAAGAATATGTTGCAATATTGAACTAAGATCCGTATATCAGAGGTTAGGTCCAGGACGGTTGGGTTGATGAGTAAAAACAAAAACACCTACCCAACAAAATAGCTACAATATTGAACACAATTCCAAATTGTTAAGGAGAGGGGCTGTTAGGTCCATATCCAAAACTTCACTTTTCTATCAATATGGTTACAATGTTCAACAAAGAACCTGGCAGGTTAGGCACAGTGCGGATAAGTTCATATCCAAAACTTCAGTTTTCGATGAAAAATAGATAAAATATTCAACAAAGCTCCAAGACTCTTGCAGGTTAGGCACGGGCATTTAGGTTCATATCCAAAAAGCATCACTTCTCTGAGTATATGTCGCATCAGAGGTTGGGTCCAGGTTTAGATGGAATGGGTGAAAATGTGGTAAAAGGGGTTTTTGGCTGTGCTATGATACACAACATTTAGGCATATTTGGTGGAAATTGTCTCCAATTTGAAATACTAAATACTGAACATTGTGAAACATGGTGCCAAACGTACGCTGCCAAACTAATTTTAAACGAATTTAAAATAATCCTTTTGCTATTATTATTAAAAAGTGCTAATCGTGCAAACAACCCGGCTTTGTTAAATATTTTAAGCATGATGTACTTACAAAGTGTAAACCGAGAATTAGTTTACAATTAATGAAAATAATTTTGGAACCTGACAGTGGGTTCCAACTGGGGCCACGAAAGCTTGGTGGATAGCGCGCAGGACTCGTAATTCTTTGGCTCGGGTTCGATTCCCGCACGAGGCAGAAACAAATGGGCAAAGTTTCTTTCACCCTGAATGCCCCTGTTACCTAGCAGTAAATAGGTACTCGGGAGTTAGTCAGCTGTCACGGGCTGCTTCCTGGGTGTGGAGGCCTGGTCGAGGACCGGGCCGCGGGGACACTAAAAAGCCCCGAAATCATCTCAAGATAACAAGAATTTGGTGGCGATAGCTTAAATTTCCCCAACTTTAATCAAATCTGCTAGGTCAGGGATAGGTAAGGCTATGTAGGGTAGGTTGGAATATGTGAAAACTTGGCTAAAATGGTCTTTGGCTGAGCTATGTAACAAAATATTTTGGGTATATTGGGTACAAATTGTCGTAAATTAGGTTGAATTTAGATGAGTAAGCATAAATTTCACGAACTTTAATCAAATCTAGATTGGGATATGCTAGGTCAGGTTAGGTAAGGCTGTGTAAGGTAAGATGGAATAGGTGAAAACTTGGGTGAAATGAACTTTGGCCATGCTAAGATACAAAACATTTGGGTATATTCGGTGGAAATTGGCTTAAATTAGGTTAAATTTAAGTGGGAAAGGCATACATTTTGCCAACTATAATCAAATCTGACTTTGGATATGCCAGGAGAGGCTGGGTAGGGTTGTCTAGGGCAGGTTGGAATAGGTGAAAACTCAGCTAAAATGAGCTTTGGCCGTGCTATGTTCCAAAACATTTTTGGGTATATTTGGTGGAAATTGTCTTAAATTAGGTCAAATTTATATTGGATAACTTAAATTTCGCCGACTTTAACCAAATCTAGGTTTGGATATGCTAGGATAGGTTAGGTAAGGTTGCATAGGGTAGGATGGAATAGGAGAAAATGTAGGTACAAATGGGCTTTGGCAGTGCACAACATTTGGGGATATTTGGTGGGAATTGTCTTAAATTAGGTCGAATTTATGTGGGATAGCTTAAATTTCACCGATTTTAGCCAAATCTAGGTTTGGATATGCTAGGATAGGTTAGGTAAGGTTGCGTAGGGTAGGATGGAATAGGAGAAAATGTAGGTACAAATGGGCTTTGGCAGTGCACAACATTTGGGGATATTTGGTGGGAATTGTCTTAAATTAGGTCGAATTTATGTGGGATAGCTTAAATTTCACCGATTTTAGCCAAATCTAGGTTTGGATATGCTAGGATAGGTTAGGTAAGGTTGCGTAGGGTAGGATGGAATAGGAGAAAATGTAGGAAAAAATGAGCTTTGGCGATGCTATGATACACAACATTTGGATATATTTGGTGGGAATTGTCTTAAATTAGGTCAAATTTAGGTGGGAATAGCTTAAATTTCATTAACTTTAACCAAATCTAGGTTTGGATGTGCTAGGTCAGGTTAGATGAGGTCGTGTAGGGAAGGACATATATATATAATATCTTAGGGGTCATGAACTAGCATGTTTATGAAATAATGTAAATTTTCCTATTTGGGGTTCGAGCTATATGGCCAACTCATGTAATGTAATGTAATGTATGGACAGAGGTGACATAGGCTTGTATGTGAGGATATGGGATGCTCATATTTTAGTTAGTTTAGCTTTTGCTAGGTTAAATTTAGTCGAATTTGTGTAGTATAAGTATATTTTTTTGATAGATTTAGATGAATTTAGGTTTTAATAGGATGCATTTTTGATAAGATATAGCAAATTTGCTTAAAATAATCATAGAAAATATTGACTTCACCTAACCTTACCTGCCCTAACATAACTAAGGCTAGAACAAATAAGTCTGTTAGATGGTTTGCATAAATATATATGGGTGGCCTGGTTGGAGAGGATGTGACAAGGAAGGTATTAATAAGACATTAAAAACAATGGACATATGTTAGATGAATAGTTTAGCACTAATAATGTTGAAATATTAATGGAAAATGAATGTGTTTTATATTGATCTCATCGGATGTCATATGTACCTTTTTATATGTGAAAATCTGACTTTTGGGGAGTTGGTTAAACTCAGCATATTGTAATTAATGTCCTAAATATACTTAGAAAAATATCATGCAAATTTGTGTATTGTTTGACCCAGTTGGTTGTGTTTGCATTTGTACATATATTGCACAATTAATATACTTGTGTATTAATTGTGCAGATTATGTATTTTGCATAAGTTGTATGATTATTGCAATTATGTATTGATTATATCTCTATAAATTGTGTATTGTTTTGTGCAAGTTGTATGTATTAATTGTATATGTATTTGTGGAAATTTTCTAGTTGTGTATTTAATGAATATGTGCTAGTTATGTATTGTTCAGTTGTGTATTGATTTTATTTTTGAGCAATTTGTGTAAATGTCGCAATTGTATTTGTGCAAATCGTGTATTTATGCTAGTTGTGTATTTTCATATTTAGGGGAGTTATGTATTGTATGTACTTGTGCTAGATATGTATTTGTGCAAGTTGTGTAATAATTATGAAAGATGTGTAATATATGTGAAAGTTGTGTATTATTTGCACATGTTGTGTAATTGCATATGGACGAATTGTTTATTTATACCTTTGTGTATTGATTGTCATTGTGCAAGTTGAATAATTATATAGCAAGTTTTCTTGTATTAATTGTGCAAAGATGTATAATAATTACACAAATTGTGTAATAATTGTCCATGTTTTATAATAATTTTTGTGATAATAGTGCATTTATGCAAGTTGTGTTTTTAATTTGTTGAAGTGGAACTGGTGCAACTGTATTTTTGTGTGCAAATTGTGTAAGCTCTGTAATCTGAAAAAATAGACCATAATGGTGTAAGTGTATTTTGGTTTATGAGACAATGTATGAGTATTTTGTGAAAATTATGTATGTGGAATTGTGTAATTTTAGTGAAAGCGCATTTTTGATTGTCTAAATGCATAAGCATTTTGATATATTTGTGCAAATACCATACTTTGTGTAAATGTCATACTCTGAGTGTACATGCAATATTGTATAAATGGTATATTTTTGTGTGCAACTGACATATTTCGTATGTAAATGTCATATTTTTATGTGATGGTATATTTTGAGTGTAAATAAAATATTTTGTGCATATATGGCATATTTGGCGTGTAAATGCTGTATTTTCTGTGTATGGCATAAATCACATCTGATTAATGGGGGAAATGGTGGCAAAAAACTAGGCTATTCTCTATGAATGTATGGGTTGTGGAGTATGTGTAGGTACGTATGTATGTATTTGAGAGTGTTGGTTTAGAAACTAGGATTTTTTATTTTTGATGTGTAGAAATGATTAGGCTATGAATATAGTGACTAGCATCCAGCTAAGTTGCTAGATGGATGAATTGAGGTGTGACATTTGGATAGCTATTTGATGGATGTGAGGACAGTTGACTAGCCAATCAACACAGCTGCTAATCCGCTGTGCTGCCAGATGTGTGGTAGCTACTTGTGGATTACAGTACGATATCTAGCTATAGGGTTTCATGATTGCTGTTGTGTATAAAACTAGAATGATAGCTATTTATTAAAACTATTATTGTAAACTAATACTTTAAGGGATCCCTTGGTTGTTTTAGGCATAGGGCGGACATGAATATGAATGAGATTGTGTGGAGATATATAGGAACCTCGTATGGGCCAATAGGACTTCTGCAGTTACCTTTATTCTTATGTTCAGCTCACCTACAATGCTGCCACATGTACGATTCTACAAAAATTGCGGTATGACATTTGGGTTGCTGTTATACTTTTGCACTTATCACCGAATAATGATTACAGTTGTGGATAATTAAAATGTATATTCTTAAACCTCTGATTAGGTTAGGTGGGGATGGATAGTCTAGTCATTTTTTGAATAATAATAACATCAAATACACATGCCAGTAGGATGACAAAGGGCGCATTGGTTATCTGGTGACGTCACACATAGTTGACCAGTCAGGTGGTGTAATACCTTGACACCTATATGCTAATGGCCAGCAATACCTTATCCCTATACCTGAGGTCGCTTTTCATGATGCCGCTCAACAACAACAATAACTGGTCTGTAGAATGTATTTGTTTGTTATATATATATATATATATATATATATATATATATATATATATATATATATATATATATATATATATATATATATATATATATGCGAACAAGCCTGAATGGTCCCCAGGACTATATGCAACTGAAAACTCACACCCCAGAAGTGACTCGAACCCATACTGCCAGGAGCAACGCAACTGGTATGTACAGGGACGCCGTACAGGGACGATGGGTTCGAGTCACTTCTGGGGTGTGAGTTTTCAGTTGCATATAGTCCTGGGGACCATTCAGGCTTGTTCGCATTTGTGTTCCTCACGTGTTGCCCCCAAAAATGAGGCGATTTGATAAAATGCTATGCCCAAGATTACCATCCGAGTGCCGGCGGGGAAGTGGTTCAAACAGCTTCGGCTATCATTTCCTTTTGTCCGGTCGTGATGGTCAAGCGGATTAAGGCGTCCCTGTACATACCAGTTGCGTTGCTCCTGGCAGTATGGGTTCGAGTCACTTCTGGGGTGTGAGTTTTCAGTTATATATATATATAATAAGTTAGGTTAGGATGGTTTGATCGGGTTTATGAATAACAGAAAATATAAGCAATGAGCGAAAATACGAGCTAATGTAGCTGAATATCAACTCTGATGAAGCACAGAGTACAGTTGAGGTATTAAGCCAGATTAAGAGTTTACACTTATGTGTGAACCTCCTGGGATCCGCATTTAGCATGTTGACGCCTCGCGCCGCATTAGAGATGATGACGTCAGAAAAGAAGGCCTTATTTCAAAACATGAGAGGCTTGCTTTTACTGAATGTAGTATTCCTATTATATATATATATATATATATATATATATATATATATATATATATATATATATATATATATATATATATACACTAAATGAGTATTTTTGATTTGTTATATGCTACACTAAGGTGTGGGGGGAGGTATGTTTTTGAAAGAATGTGAGATGTGCATATATATTTATGTACGTGCATATATATTTATGCGTTATGAAGCTATATTGGATTAATACTGAAATCGCATTGAAGTCACCACGCCTGGCAGGGGACTGTTTTCATACAAATGGATGATAGTGGGTTTTCAATTTTATTTGCCCTATGCTCAATAAACGATCCTTGAAGAAAGATGGACAAAGCTTAAATTACATTCTCTAGATAGACGAAGAAGAAATAGGGGTGACATGATAGAGGTGTTAAAGAATGGACATGATAAAGGGGGATATTAATAGGCTATAAACACGAGATAGAACACGAAACAATGAGTATAAATTGGAATAAGTTTTAGATTTAGGAAAAAGACCTGGGTAAATACTCCTTTGGGGACAGAGCTGAACTCATTTCTTGTGTTAATATGAAATCTTAGCTTTGAAATGATCCTAGAAAAATGGGCAACAGTATGGAAATGCCTTACTGAGAAAAACGAGCTTATAATGGATGACGTCATTGTACATTAGGTTTGACAGAAGGCAGCCTTTTAATCCCCCTTTACTATAAATATTGAAAATGGGAATAAATACACTATAACAGAAAACGGACTTATTCAGGGAAGATGAAGACTGACTAGGTGATGACAGTCTTGCGTCAATGGGTCACTGGGGCAACGAAAAATGCACGACTCATAGACCGTGCGCCGGAAAAAGCAAAACGCACGGTCTATGAGTCTTC
>NC_091220.1:8604495-8656995 GCF_040958095.1 Procambarus clarkii
GGTAGTGGAGGTGGTGGCTGTTGGCGGTGTGAGTTTCTGGTGAGGAAAACAATCCTCATCCCTAAAATGCTACCAATGTTTCTACTCTTTTTCTTGTTGGTTGGAGACATAGTAAGCTCTTACTTGAGAGTCTGGCGAATACACTTAGATTCCTTCTAGATATCTTTATGCTCTCAGGGAGGCCAACAGTGGTGGCTCTCAGGGAGGCCAACAGTGGTGGCTCTCAGGGAGGCCAACAGTGGTGGCTCTCAGGGAGGCCAACAGTGGAGGCTCTCAGGGAGGCCAACAGTGGAGGCTCTCAGGGAGGCCAACAGCAGAGGCTCTCAGCGAGGCCAACAGTAGTGGGTGAGCCACTCCAAGAGGAAGACGAGAGCAGAGAGGAGCCAGGAGAGGAGGAGGATACAGAAGACACCTTGGAGGTCGTGGAGGCTGAGGGACTTGTTGCTCTCCTCCGGCTGCTGCTGCTGTCGGCTCTCCCAGTCCGGCCCAAGCAGGCTCTCCGTCTCCACCTGAGGGAACCAACACACTTCAATGTTTACATCTTGGTGGCTCAAGGAGCTTAAACACTGTAGTCAGTAGTTGGAGAGTAACATTGTATTCAGTAGTGGGGGTGTTACATTGTATTCAGTAGTGGGAGTGTAACATTGTATTCAGTAGTGGGAGTGTAACATTGTATTCAGTAGTGAGAGAGTAACATTGTATTCTGTGGTGAGAGAGTAACATTGTATTCAGTAGTGGGAGTGTTACATTGTATTCAGTAGTGGGAGTGTTACATTGTATTCAGTAGTGGGAGTGTAACATTGTATTCAGTAGTGGGAGTGTAACATTGTATTCAGTGGTGGGAGTGTAACATTGTATTCAGTAGTGGGAGTGTAACATTGTATTCATTAGTGGGGGTGTAACATTGTATTCAGTGGTGGGAGAGTAACATTGTATTCAGTAGTGGGAGTGTAACATTGTATTCAGTAGTGGGAGTGTTACATTGTATTCAGTAGTGGGAGTGTAACATTGTATTCAGTAGTGGGAGTGTTACATTGTATTCAGTAGTGGGAGAGTAACATTGTATTCAGTAGTGGGGGTGTAACATTGTATTCAGTGGTGGGAGAGTAACATTGTATTCAGTAGTGGGAGTGTAACATTGTATTCAGTAGTGGGAGTGTTACATTGTATTCAGTAGTGGGAGAGTAACATTGTATTCAGTAGTGGGGGTGTAATATTGTATTCAGTAGTGGGAGAGTAACATTGTATTCATTAGTGGGGGTGTAACATTGTATTCAGTAGTGGGAGTGTAACATTGTATTCATTAGTGGGGGTGTAACATTGTATTCAGTGGTGGGAGAGTAACATTGTATTCAGTAGTGGGAGTGTAACATTGTATTCAGTAGTGGGAGTGTTACATTGTATTCAGTAGTGGGAGAGTAACATTGTATTCAGTAGTGGGGGTGTAATATTGTATTCAGTAGTGGGAGAGTAACATTGTATTCATTAGTGGGGGTGTAACATTGTATTCAGTGGTGGGAGAGTAACATTGTATTCAGTAGTGGGAGTGTAACATTGTATTCAGTAGTGGGAGTGTTACATTGTATTCAGTAGTGGGAGTGTAACATTGTATTCAGTAGTGGGAGTGTAACATTGTATTCAGTGGTGGGAGTGTAACATTGTATTCAGTAGTGGGAGTGTAACATTGTATTCAGTGGTGGGAGAGTAACATTGTATTCAGTAGTGGGAGTGTAACATTGTATTCAGTGGTGAGAGTGTAACATTGTATTCAGTAGTGGGAGTGTAACATTGTATTCAGTGGTGGGAGTGTTACATTGTATTCAGTAGTGGGAGTGTAACATTGTATTCAGTGGTGGGAGTGTTACATTGTATTCAGTAGTGGGAGTGTAACATTGTATTCAGTAGTGGGAGTGTAACATTGTATTCAGTAGTGGTGGTGTAACATTGTATTCAGTAGTGGAAGTGTAACATTGTATTCAGTAGTGGGAGAGTAACATTGTATTCAGTAGTGGGGTGTAACATTGTATTCAGTAGTGGGAGTGTAACATTGTATTCAGTAGTGGGAGTGTAACATTGCATTCAGTAGTGGGAGTGTAACATTGTATTCAGTAGTGGGAGTGTAACATTGTATTCAGTAGTGGGAGTGTAACATTGTATTCAGTAGTGGGAGTGTAACATTGTATTCAGTAGTGGGAGTGTAACATTGAATTCAGTAGTACTCACCTAATTGTGCTTGCGGGGGTTGAGCTCTGGCTCTTTGGTCCCGCCTCTCAACTGTCAATTAACTGATGAACAGATTCCTGAGCCTACTGTGCTCTATCATATCTACATTTGAAACTGTGTATGGAGTCAGCCTCCACCACATCACTGCCTAATGCATTCCATCTGTTAACTACTCTGTCACTAAAAAAGTTCTTTCTAACGTCCCTGTGGCTCATTTGGGTATTCAGTTTCCACCTGTGTCCCCTTGTTCGCGTACCACCCATGTTAAACAGTTTATCTGTATCTACCCCTGTCAATTCCTCTGAGAATTTTGTAGGTAGTGATCATGTCTCCCCCATACTCTTCTATCTTCTAGTGTCGTGAGGTATATTTACCGCAGCCTTTCTTCGTAACTCATGCCTCTTAGTTCTGGGACTAGTCTAGTGGCATATCTCTAAACTTTTTCAAGCTTCGCCTTGTGTTTGACAAGGTACTGGCTCCATGCTGGGGCCGCATACTCTAGATTTGTTTTGTTCGGCTGTTGTGGCTTTTCGCCGTTATTTGCACGCCACAGCTTCTGTGTAGACGAGGTTTGGGTAGATCCGGTTTCCCTTCTTCCCTGTTCGCGGGTTCGGGTCTCCCAGGGCGTCCGCAGGGTTATCAAATCCAGCCATGACGTCTGTAAGTTCGCGGGTCTTGCTGCTGTCTTTGGGAACATGTCTTGGTCTGATATTCGGGCGCGGGGGTTTTCGTGGTCGAACACGGTCCTGGCTGCTCGTTACCTCGTTAATGTCTCTGGGCCCCATCGGGCCTGTGTTGCTTTGGGTCGGTGGTTGCAGCCAATTGTCTCGACTTTGAGTTGAGGAGTGAGCGACGACCGCCTCCCGGGTAAGTCCCCTTTTTTTCCGTCTGTGGGTAGTTAGCTCTCAGGAGCTGACAGGGCTCCCCCAGAAAACCAGGTTCAATGTAATAAAATGCAATTTTCTGGGTAAGTCCCAGAGGCTTCCCGGCATCCCTCCCTCCCTCCGGTCGGCGGGTTTTCGTGTTTTTGACATCCAGCCTCAGACCTGAGGTGTGGGTAGCAGGCGTGAAGGGTCTGGGGCTCCCCCTTTCCCCCTCCCGGGGGGGAGGGGAGCTGCGCACGACGACGTGTGACGTCATACTATTTCTGTTGGTGAGTTCTATCCCCTAGTTCGGCTTTTGGTAGCAATCTTAACCAGAATAGGGGTTTGTTTTGTAGATCTTACCTTTCTGGTTGCCTGATCAGGTCGATGGCAGACATAGAATGCTTCCAACCACACGGAGGTTTCTATAGGCCATTGCTCCCCTTGCCTCGTAGCCTCGTAGCCTGGTGGATAGCGCGCAGGACTCGTAATTCTGTGGCGCGGGTTCGATTCCAGCACGAGGCAGAAACAAATGGGCAAAGTTTCTTTCACCCTATGCCCCTGTTACCTAGCAGTAAATAGGTACCTGGGAGTTAGTCAGCGGTCACGGGCTGCTTCCTGGGGGTGGAGGCCTGGTCGAGGACCGGGCCGCGGGGACACTAAAAGCCCCGAAATCATCTCAAGATAACCTCAAGATATTGCCTCTCTGAGGGGCCCGGTTCCGGCCGAGGTCCCCGGTAGGTCTAAGAACTCCATACACATGACTGATGTCAAAGTCTGTCATTAGTATGTCAGCCTGGGATAGCTACGGGGAGTCTCCGGGACTCACCCAGAAAATGGTGTTTCATTACATTCAACGCTGGTTTTTTGACTAAGTCCATTCTGGGAGCCGGTCGGCCGAGCGGACAGCACGCGGGACTTGTGATCCTGTGGTCCTGGGTTCGATCCCAGGCGCCGGCGAGAAACAATGGGCAAAGTTTCTTTCACCCTGAATGCCCCTGTTACCTAGCAGTAAATAGGTACCTGGGAGTTAGTCAGCTGTCACTGGCTGCTTCCTGGGGGTGGAGGCCTGGTCGAGGACCGGGCCGCGGGGACACTAAAAAAAGCCCCGAAATCATCTCAAGATAACCTCAAGAAGAAGATCTATCGGTTGGTCCCAAGGTTAGGTTAGGTTAGGTTAGGTTAGGTTAGGTTAGGTTAGGTTAGGCAGTGGTTAGGTTAGGTATTTGGATTTGAATGTCAACATTTTTGAGTCGTGTATAAACGGTTTTTCATTCATAAACAGGTGAGGTTATCTTATCTTGAGAGATAAGATAAGGTTGATCGATGCATGGAATGCCATGAGAACCTAAACACCTAACCTAACCAATGCCTAAATATGCACAGTATGCATATAACAAAATTAATTTAAATTTGAAAAAATCCTGTTTTGAATGAACAGCATGTTAAAATTGATGAACGCGTCCTGAGGGTCGACCGATGGATGGAATGGACTTGGTCTGAGGAAGAGTTCCACAGGAAGCCTCATGGAGCCTTAGTGAGACATTTCCAGTCCTCCACTATGGTGAAGTCTACTCCAGCACTTTACTAGTGTTGTATGAGCCTCACCTTGAGCCAGTGTTCCATGAGCCTCACCTTGAGCCAGTGTTCCATGAGCCTCACCTTGAGCCAGTGTTCCATGAGCCTCATCTGCAGCCAGTGTTGCATAACCCTCACCTTGAGCCAATGTTGCATGAGCCTCACCTTGAGCCAGTGTTCCATGAGCCTCACCTTGACCCAATGTTGCATGAGCCTAGTAGTGAATAAGGAGACAGATTGAGGTAAAAAAATTTCAGACACGGTTGGGCACTTCCATGCCGACTTGACCCTGTTGGGCCAGATCGTCCATTCCTCTTGTTTGGGTGGTTAGGTTAGGGCACAGTCAGCGCGCTCCTGGCTGGCTGGCGGTGGTCGGGTGGTGGTCCCCCCTGGGGTCCCGGGGGGACCACCACCAAGGGTGTACCTGAGGAACTGGTGCCCTATCCTAACCTGTTTTTTTTTACTTTTTGTCGCCTTGCTTTAAGATGAGTCTAGGGCCTCAAGGAGGGGGTCTCTACTTATGAGAGGTACCGAGGATGAATGTTCAATAGTTGGAAACCAAAAAATACACTGGTGAAAGGCATATAAACGTTTTTGGAGTATTTTAATGGCATGAGCAAAAATGGACGATTTGTCCCGGGGGTGTTACGAGAGTACTACGGTATCAATTTGGGGGCCCTTACTTTTGAATGGATCAGAGGGTGAATGTTCAATAGATTTAAACCAAGAAACGCAGTTGAAAGCGAATATAGAAGTTTTTGGAGTACTTTAATGAGGCTATGACTGAATAGTATAGGGAGTCCTTGGGCACAGCTCCATTTTCTGTAATGGTCAGAGGTGGATAACCCCAGTGGGGGTCAAGCATACAAGGGGGGGGGGTCAAGATTCCTTACAAAGACCATTTTGGATATATAGGTGTAGTAAGCCTTATCTTGAATTTGCATGATACTGTGGGGTACATTGACATGAAGGGTGAGTCATAGAACAGGATCTGCATGTGAGATGGGTCATATTGGGGTTTTAAAGAAGTTAAGATAGCTTTAAAGAGTCCTGTGTGCTTGATAGTGGGGAAATGTTCAGTCAATAATTCTCGTGTTTTGAATCTGAATGAGGGGTCCTAGTTTGCGTTCTAGTCGTAAAATGAGTTCCTTAGTATATTTGCTATGGAAAATGAGCTTTCAGTACTCTATATAATTTGAAATGAGGTCAAGAAAGACATGTTTATGTGCGAGAAGAGTCAGGTTGGAAACTGTTTATTTCAGTCATCCCCCCTTGGCTTTGCTCCGTTTTCTGTAGCTAAAGTAAAGATTCCATTTTCTGTGGTATTCAGTTGATTACTGGTGAAAAGGCATACTTGAATTTGTATGGTTCTAACCTGTTTATAGATATATTTTTCGGGCCTCAAATTAGATTTTAATATGAAAAATAACATCAAATGTATGTCTATCTTTTGTAATAAACGTTACAAGCATTAACAATACCTGTGATATTTCATAGCATACGAAAAGAAGTTTAAATAGTGGGGCCTCAGCCATATTATGTTGGGTTTGACACTCTAAACATTAATTTGACACTCGTAAATATACTATAAAGGAAAGTAGTTGAGTGGTTAAAGCAATTTAATACGTACTGGGAATCTGTTCGTATTCTGTATTAAATTTCATTTTTTAACATCATAATAGTTTTCAGGTATTGTGGTGGGGGCCCAATAACTTCATATAGCGCAACGACTGGCGCTATCTGTACTTAGTCCCCCCTAAACTTAAAACTGTTGCACAATCTTACTTAAACACATTGCTAAACTCTTATACACAAACAAAAACTAGATTTTTAATTTACACAAATAAACCCAGGGCTTTCACATTCGCACAAAATACTTAGTCCCCCCTAAACTTAAAACAGTTGCACAATCTTACTTAAACACATTGCTAAACTCTTATACACAAACAAAAACTCAATTTTTAACTTACACAAATAAACCCAGGGCTTTCACATTCGCGCAAAATACTTAGTCCCCCCTAAACTTGAACACTCACAATCTTACGGTGCTTTAATTTCCAAAGCCTTCCAAACCTGCACTGGGTCCTGCCCTGCTGACTGCGGCTGGATGGATTACAATTGAGCCAAAAACAGTTGGTCAGGACGAGATACGGCCTCATTTTTAGAGACATTTACTATAGCAAAAACTTGAACGTCGAGAACTGAATGCGGGCCTGCACGAGAGTTGTTCTTGGCACTCAAATGTTTAGAGATTAAAATACATAGAATCTGCAAGAGCCCACCCTAAGTCGCTCACGCGGCCAATAGACATGTTTTTCGCCCAAATATATTTATTTAAAATAATACGTCAGATAGAAAGAGTTTTGCATTGCTATTATATTTACCTTATAAAGCCTCTTTATAAAAATGATATTCCACTGCGTATTATGATTGTTTGATAATAAATATTGCATAAATACTTATAAATATTGCATAAATACTTACACGATTTCATAAACAAAAAAAAACTTTTAATGAGCCATAGTTGGAAGGCTTTATCATTACCGTAATTACAAACTTTTAAAACTAACTAAAAATATATGTCTCATAGAGGAAGATTTATTCTTCAGGATATATATTATTTATTAATTAAGAGTTTCATTCTGTATAAAAAATGAAAGTTGCCAATATTTTCAAAGCTCTGGCCACTAATTTTTTATAAAGGTTTTCCAAGGGAGTAAATCTTGCTTCCTCTCTTTCTCCCAAATGTTTCCTCATTTGCACAGGAGCAGAGCAACCTTCGTGCGGGCCCTGGTTCAGTTCCCCAACGTCCGAGCTAATGGACATTACAAATTTCAGTAAATGATGCAGTATCTTAGCAGCCTCTCTAATTATAAAGGTGTTAATCTTTTTTATAACCTTTGAGTGCTAGTTCTCAAAAGGTTCTTTACCTCAGAAAGAGAGAGAGAGAGAGAGAGATTCTATTTTTGTCCATATTCGAGCGGAATGTTGAGCAACCTTCGTGCAGGACCCGGTTCAGTTCCCCAACGTCCGAGCTATTGCACATAGCAAATTTCTCTAAATGAGGCAGTATCTCGCCCCCACCCCCCGGATCAATGATTTTAGGGCAGTAAATAAGCAATTGCAATCCATCCACCCGGCGACTTATCAGTGACTGTGGAAAGAATGTGTGTTCTTAGGACCATTATGGCCTCTTCGCGCATTTTCATTCCCTCACACATTTGAGTATTTGTTTCCCACATCAAGAATTTTGTCAAAAAACGTTCAAGGAAATACGAGCTTATTTATTCCAACTTATAGATAAAAAAACAAAAAAAAATAAACTGGCGACCCCTGGCAGCAAGTTCAGGAGGTCTCGGCCTATATCTGGCTGGGGTGGGTGTGGGGTTCTCAGTGAGAGATCATACGACCAAGCTGTGATGGAGACTATAAATGGTATGCATAAACCCTAATACTTTACAGGACTTGTCATGGTTTGTGCCTCATTGATAATTCGTTCCAAGTAGTTAAAATTTAATCTAAAAGAAATCCAATAAAGTTCAACGATTTTTTTTCTCTCTCTCTATGGGCGTATGCAATTAATTTTTTCTGTTATATCTTTTATCAGAGCTCGGCCATCAGGCTGTAGATGTTGAGGAAAAGAGGAAGATGCAATGCAGGGAATCGCCCCTGGTATTTATTTCACGAGGTCATTGCGTCGTGGAGTATGAGGAATTGCCCAAGTTCATCGCACGCGTCAAGGCTTTGGCGGCAATTGAAAAGCAGTATGAAGGCGCAGATTTAGAAGACTCACATGTTCAAAGACAGAAAATAAAAAAAATTAACGCCGTTGAGACCGTATATGGCGGTTTTTGTGACGAAACAGAAATAAGACTACCTGTCGAAATAGGAATAGGCTTGATTAATGTGGCGTATAATGGAATACCCAACTTTATCGAGTGGGTGCAAGCCCAAGGTGAAATAGAAAAACAGTTTGCGGGGATTGATTTTAAACAGCGTGAAAACTGGTTTATTTATCATGACAAAGTTCGAGCGCAGAATGCATTTAGAGAAATTTTCTTTGGGGATTATGGGGATTATTGTTCCACCTCCGAAGCTGAGGAAATTGCGCCAGAGGATGAGGTTTATTGGAGGGAAAATTTGCATCCCGTCATTAAGGCAGATTTAGATAAAGCTCCACCCACAAGATAACTCTTAGGAACTAATGATGCAAAGGGGACATACTACAGGAACAATGTGCAGGTGGCCTGATGGGGGGGGGGTTATCCCCAAATCCCAAGACTTTGTCCCCCAACCCAGACTCTGTTCAATCAGAACATTATTTTGTTTGTATATATATATATGACAATGTCAGACCACGGAGGAAAAATGAAACAGGAAATTTCCTTAAGTACTTTCGTATATTAAATACATCTTCAGAAGGTCAATATACGAAATATAATAATATAATATAATATACGAAATATAATAATATACGAAAGTACTTAAGGAAATTTCCTGTTTCATTTTTCCTCCGTGGTCTGACATTGTCACATTCTTAATCACGTGTTTATTTTCGTGATATACACACATATATATATATATATATATATATATATATATATATATATATATATATATATATATATATATATATATATATATATATATATATATATATATATATATATATATATATGTGTGTGTGTTTTTTACCTAAATAAAAAAAATCATGTATCATTATTATTATTATTATTGCACACTCCCCTTGAAGATGAAATATGTTAAAAAAAAAAAATGTCAGGTAGTATTTGCTAGAGTACTTGTCATGGGGGTGAATAAGTGATGAGGTCTCTCTCTTATTTTTAAAAACTACTTTAACAGATAAAAAAAAAACTTGACATTTATACAATTTTTTATTTTATTATGAGTACATATACAAAAAAAAAAAAACAAGCACTTTTTTATTATTTGTCGTTAGTGTAATAAGATCTAAGGTTCCTCCTTTTACTCGATGGTCTTTTCACTACTTGTGGCGGTACTTGACCTTTCCCTGCTCCATCTTGTTTAGGACGCACCAGCACAAATTCTTTTTTGCATTTTTTCATTACATGGGCCAAATGAGCCAGTGTAGGGTAGTAAGATGCCAGCCATTCTTCTTCTTCTTCACCCGCTCTAGACCAACCCACCCCAGAATTGCAGCCTATACCAAATGGCATAACTATCCGTTTGATAGAATTATTACTCTTGGCTTCGCTCATAATGCGACTCACGGCCTTTTTAAAACACCATCGTCTGTTGATAGTTGTATCTCTCCGCAATCCCGCTACTAAATCAATATCTTTACTGTGCTTAATATGAAATTGGTTAATGTCATTATTTTCAATAGACGCACCTACACTATATTGACATATGAGGGCTAAGAGATAAGGCTGCACATTAGGTTCTGGTGGCGGGGAGAGGATTATATTTCCTGGAGTGTCACGATCCGTAACTACAGCACAAAGCGTTTCAGGACATATTTTCTTTTCAACCACCCCATAAGGATATTTTTCCCACAGCTGTTGGGAGTAACCATTAGAAAACTGGTGTAGGGCAGGAAGATCATAGACAATACAGTCCCCGGGTTTAAATATATCATCGTTGGGGAAATCCACTTCAATAATAGAATCTTTGAGTCTCCGTAATTTGGCTCGCATGTAGTTGGAACACATCTCGAAGCGATTAAAAAGGTTTTTTAACATAACCTTCGTCTTATATACACCTTGTCACATAGAGTTGTTAGAGGCTTTTATAATATGTAATTCATAGTTTTTCTTTTTGCACAGAGAAATTAGGAAACAATAAATAAATAAATGTGTGTGTGTGTGTGTGTGTGTGTGTGTGTGTGTGTGTGTGTGTGTGTGTGTGTGTGTGTGTGTGTGTGTGTAGAGAAATTAGGAAAAGTAAATAAAAATACAGGTTAACATTTCTTTTTTTTGTGGTTTAATTTGTATGAAATATTACAATATAGATTCTACAGCTTTTCTAATCTCATCTTCATTATATTCCATTTCCATTTTCTCTTTGTCTTCATTGTCGTCGTCTTCCACAATAGTGAGCACTTCATCTCCTACAGTAACAGACATGGCGCCGGTAGATGGATCATCTTCCACAGCAACGCTCGTGGTATCTTCCACGACAGCTGACTCGTCTTCTCTCACGTCAGCGGCAGGTCCGACAGTAGAAACAGAGTCTTTATCATTCGTAGAAACAGGTGGAATGGCCATACGTGGAATCTTGTGTCTAAAGATGCCATGGGTTGGAGAGCGAGTTGGCGTGTCATTATTTACAGGACATATCATTAAAGTGTCTATACCACGTTCTTGCAGTTTCTGAGCTAATTTGCACATCACAGGGAAATATTTAGTCTCCCATATGTTGCGTTCGCCACTTGTGAGATACTGCCCGCAAGCCTTGCCCAACCCATATGGGAAAATAATCCTTCCCACTTGTCCTCTTCGGCTTCTCTGAAGAATATGTTCAATGGCTTTTCGCAGAGCTTTGTCAAACCAACGCCATCTTTGGTATTCGGTATCATTTTTCAGGCCGTCATAAAAATGCTCATCCAAACTCCATGCTTCGTACCTGGGCTTTTTGTAAGAAGATGGCGTCGCTGGACCGTTGGTAAACTGGGTGATTAATCCAATAAGGTGCGGTAAAACAGCATAACTTTCATAGGGGTCGTCATCCATCCTATTGCAGAATTCGGGTGCTTCGCCAACAAATATGAGGCCGGGGATATCTCTATCAGTTCTAACAGCACGATTTTTGTACGGCAGGTTTTTCCGATGCAATCGAGCATAGGGGTATCGTTCCCATAAAGTGTGCACCATTTCGCTCAACTGCACGCTTGTTGCATCCAAATCATAGAGCAGACAATCACGATTGTTATAGATGGGCAAAGAGGCAAAGTCGCCAATCAGGGAGGGGAGCTCCATAGTGCTGGCTTGTGAGGTAGTGACTCGGAAGGGGGTCTATATACACTTTTCACGCCGGCGCGGGGGACAACTGCGCATCGTAGAGTTGCCAGGGACATTTTTTTTTTCCTTGGAGCTCTGGTCATTACGCACCAATATAACATTAACATCGTAATGTTTTAAGTTTTCATACAGATCTTCGATAATTGGAAGATATGTTTCCTCCCAAACTTCATCTCTTTGAACACAGGTGCGACCAATACCCACAGGTAATACAACTCGTGCGATTTCCGGAGAAGACTTGATGAATCTCGTTATGGCTTCTATAGCCTTTTTGAAATAGATGAGGCGATTTTGCGTTGTATCTTCTTTTAATCCGGCGAGCATATCACGATCTTTGGATTTTTCTATATGCGACTTGGCGATCTCATTGTTCTCTACAGGCGCCCCTATACCATATTGCACTGCAGCAGCAATAATGCAGGGGAGATTTTCAGCTCGACGATTGGAGACATGAATTGAACCGGGAATTGGGCGATCATGGGGAACACATCTCTTGAGATTATACAAAGGACTGCGTTCACCATAGGCGCTTGCGTGTTTGTATTTCACTGATATGTCCTTCGCCATCCCGTACGGGACGCAAGATATGCAGTTTACAGGATACACAATGCAAGTTTCATTATTGCAAAATTCTTCATCGGTTAAATATCCGGTGTGCGTTTCCAGCCACGTCTCCATTTTTCTTTTTTTTTTACTTTCCCTTATGTTTTGGATAAAGCCTAGTCAACCGCCCTGTGTCGACCCTGCGAATATTCGTCGTGGGGGCTTTGCGCCCTTATATCTCCATCCCTGCTAGTGCGTGTAAAAGTTACCACGTACTGAGCAAATATTTATATTATTATTATAAGGGCCTCGACCAACAAGAAGCCCATAGGAACATTTTTTTTTTTCACTGACTTAATTAGCATAAAAAAAAACACCTCAAATAGCGCAATATGTATCTCAAAATATCTTGCCATAAAATATCAATATACGTCAGCTTAATACCCAAACACTGGCAACCTTTTTTTTCAGAAGCAGAAAAGGTCAAACACAGTGCGACATGTTACAATTTTTTTTTTAATGTTCCCCCCCCCCCCCCCCATGAAAAAACCGTAGTCAGACCATATTCCCTTAATGAAATATATATAAAGTCATGGAGGCCACATCATTATTGGAAGGTTTGTGATAACTTATTGACATTAGGGATACCTTATGTAGTTAATGACATTTCTCGATAATTATCACAAAAAATAAGTACTTGGTCACCTTTCCTAGACTACCAACTGCCATCTTTTTTTTTTTAATTCACTGCATTATGCAACATGATTTAGTACATTTGCGAGTCATTTTTTCCTTTCCCTGTTTCCTCATAATTATGCCATAAAAAAAAAGAGTAGCAGTGGCTAGAATTGCCAAACCAAAAAAAAAAAAGAAACCAGCACATATGTAGCGATCTTTGACACTTATTTCGGGGAGGGAAAGGACGGACAATATATAGCCTAGGATCTTGCCTCCATTCGCCAGTGTCGCACCAGTACACAATGGAACCTTCCCGTACTAAAACGTTTTACTCCAGGGACAGTCTTAAATGTGCCCAAATGCGTTTAGACACCTTTATAAATTGGCCTGTCGAGTGGCTAAACCCCCAAGACCTGGTGAATGAGGGATTTTATTATCTGAGAGTTGCGGATCATTGTTCCTGCGCCTTTTGTTGTAAAGTTGTGCATGCTTGGATTGAGGGCGATACGCCCCGTAGTAGGCATGCGAAAGTGTCGCCAAATTGTTCCTTCATAAGAGGCGAAAAGGACAATAACGTTCCTTTGGAAATCACCAAACTGGCATTCGAATATGGGCTGGATTTCTTTTCACCCCTATTCGAACCAAAGAATATAGCAACATCTGATCGTGAGTATATTGTATAAATATAATTTACTAGTTTATCTGTGAATAATTAGTATTGGCGATGTGGAGGGAGGACAAAAAAAAAAATAAGTATAAACGCAGTAAGTCTTTTCAAATAATTTTTCTTTATTTTTTTTTTGTTTTTGAAAGAATTGACTTAGAACCTGTGTCTTATGCATATATGTGATGGAGCATCTTTGTTTTTTTAGAGACCCCACCCCGCGAGGAAGAAACTAAAATGACTGGAGATGATTTGCAGGTTCTGGGGGTAATTCCATACGCTAAACCTAGATATCCAGGCTTGGCAACATACAAACAGCGTTTGGAAACATTCGACCTCAGCTGGACTGGTTGTGTCAAGCAAACATCTCACGAATTGGCAGAATCAGGATTTTTCTTCTGTGGTAAACAAATATTGTTGGAGTTTTTGTTATTTTTAGTGTGTGCGTGTGTATCCTCCTGGCCGGGGAGGATTTACTGGGCGCAAATCCTTAACTGTAGCCTCTGTTTAACTCAACAGTAAAATGGGTACTTGGTTGTAAAAACGATTCTTCGAGGTGGGGATTGTATTCTAGGGACCTGCCCGAAATGCTAGGCCGTACAAGAATGTAACAACTCTTGTATATATCTGAAAAAAAAAAAAAAAAAAAAAAAAAAAAAAAGTGTGTTTACTCCCCCAATTGTGCTTGCGGGGGTGGAGCTCTGGCTCTTTGGTCCCGGGAAGTGTGTGTGTGTGTGTGTGTGTGTGTGTGTGTGTGTGTGTGTGTGTGTGTGTGTGTGTGTGTGTGTGTGTGTGTGTGTGTGTGTGTGTGTGTGTGTGTGCGCGCGCGTGTGTGTGTGTGTGTGTGTGTGTGTGTGTGTGTGTGTGTGTGTGTGTGTGTGTGCGCGCGCGTGTGTGTGTGTGTGTGTGTGTGTGTGTGTGTGTGTGTGTGTGTGTGTGTGTGTGTGTGCGCGCGCGCGTGTGTGTGTTTTTGTATTACAACATTGCCGGATGTGAGCTATAATAATAATAATAATGAATGGGAATATTTTTTGTCTTAAATTTACAGGCCTAAGCGACCACATGCGCTGCTTTTTCTGTGGGAATGGTTTTCGTAATTGGGAACCCGCTGACGACCCTTGGACACTGCACGCGCAATGGTATCCTGAGTGCACCTTTGTCAACATTAAAAAGGATGCACAGTTCATTAAGAATGCTAGAGAATCTTCGCAGCGTCGAACTATAAAACCCATAGATGAACATCTTTTAACTGGTCTGATGGAAGGTTTGGGTTTTTTCCCAGCATTAATTGAACATTTTGGATTTCCTGATGTCTGTGTGAGACCTGCCTTAAGGCTATATCTCAAAAGCACCAAAGATTTATTACCGTTTGTTACAGAGGCCAGATGTATAGAATTAATGTTGTGGTATATGCAAGAGAGCACTAAAGCCGAAATGGGTTTAAGGGGAATTCATCATGAGGATGTGGAAGGTAGGGTAGAGCCTGCGAATCTGGAATGGCAATCCGCGCCCTCTGACATGGAAACAGTCGCCACAGCTAATGAAATGGATGTCGACGTTGTTGGATCAATGAGCGGGTTCATGAGCACTAATCTTGGTTTGCGGGCTTTGCCTTCTCCTGTTGAAACAGAGGCGGAAGAGACGACTATAGTCGCTAATGAAATGGATGTTGAAACTGGCGAAGAGGCCACAGACTTTGATGCGACATCCCATGTTGAAACTGTGATGAACACATCTACGCCAACGTCTTGGGCTGCTGATATTTTGTGTAAGGTGTGCTTTAACAATGCGTTGAGTGTCGTACTGCTGCCCTGCAGACATATGGTAACATGCAGTAATTGTCTTGTATCTATGAGAAACTGCCCCATTTGCAGACGCACCATTTCGCATGTCCTTCGACCGATTATTTCCTAAGAAGACAAAAAAGGCATACAGACTAATTTATTTGTGTAAATAAAAATTGTACAAATGTCGAGTTGTTTTTTTTATATTCATAAATTAGTATAAATAAGCTCACATTTTCATGAACAGTATTTTTTTTTTTTGGGGGGGGGGGGGGGGGATTAGATTGCAATTGCTTATTTACTGCCCTAAAATCATTGATCCGGGGGGTGGGGGCGAGATACTGCCTCATTTAGAGAAATTTGCTATGTGCAATAGCTCGGACGTTGGGGAACTGAACCGGGTCCTGCACGAAGGTTGCTCAACATTCCGCTCGAATATGGACAAAAATAGAATCTCTCTCTCTCTCTCTCTCTTTCTGAGGTAAAGAACCTTTTGAGAACTAGCACTCAAAGGTTATAAAAAAGATTAACACCTTTATAATTAGAGAGGCTGCTAAGATACTGCATCATTTACTGAAATTTGTAATGTCCATTAGCTCGGACGTTGGGGAACTGAACCAGGGCCCGCACGAAGGTTGCTCTGCTCCTGTGCAAATGAGGAAACATTTGGGAGAAAGAGAGGAAGCAAGATTTACTCCCTTGGAAAACCTTTATAAAAAATTAGTGGCCAGAGCTTTGAAAATATTGGCAACTTTCATTTTTTATACAGAATGAAACTCTTAATTAATAAATAATATATATCCTGAAGAATAAATCTTCCTCTATGAGACATATATTTTTAGTTAGTTTTAAAAGTTTGTAATTACGGTAATGATAAAGCCTTCCAACTATGGCTCATTAAAAGTTTTTTTTTGTTTATGAAATCGTGTAAGTATTTATGCAATATTTATAAGTATTTATGCAATATTTATTATCAAACAATCATAATACGCAGTGGAATATCATTTTTATAAAGAGGCTTTATAAGGTAAATATAATAGCAATGCAAAACTCTTTCTATCTGACGTATTATTTTAAATAAATATATTTGGGCGAAAAACATGTCTATTGGCCGCGTGAGCGACTTAGGGTGGGCTCTTGCAGATTCTATGTATTTTAATCTCTAAACATTTGAGTGCCAAGAACAACTCTCGTGCAGGCCCGCATTCAGTTCTCGACGTTCAAGCTTTTGCTATAGTAAATGTCTCTAAAAATGAGGCCGTATCTCGTCCTGACCAACTGTTTTTGGCTCAATTGTAATCCATCCAGCCGCAGTCAGCAGGGCAGGACCCAGTGCAGGTTTGGAAGGCTTTGGAAATTAAAGCACCGTAAGATTGTGAGTGTTCAAGTTTAGGGGGGACTAAGTATTTTGCGCGAATGTGAAAGCCCTGGGTTTATTTGTGTAAGTTAAAAATTGAGTTTTTGTTTGTGTATAAGAGTTTAGCAATGTGTTTAAGTAAGATTGTGCAACTGTTTTAAGTTTAGGGGGGACTAAGTATTTTGTGCGAATGTGAAAGCCCTGGGTTTATTTGTGTAAATTAAAAATCTAGTTTTTGTTTGTGTATAAGAGTTTAGCAATGTGTTTAAGTAAGATTGTGCAACAGTTTTAAGTTTAGGGGGGACTAAGTACAGATAGCGCCAGTCGTTGTGCTATATGAAGTTATTGGGCCCCCACCACAATACCTGAAAACTATTATGATGTTAAAAAATGAAATTTAATACAGAATACGAACAGATTCCCAGTACGTATTAAATTGCTTTAACCACTCAACTACTTTCCTTTATAGTATATTTACTAGTGTCAAATTAATGTTTGGAGTGTCAAACCCAACATAATATGGCTGAGGCCCCACTATTTAAACTTCTTTTCGTATGCTATGAAATATCACACGTATTGTTAATGCTTGTAACGTTTATTACAAAAGATAGACATACATTTGATGTTATTTTTCATATTAAAATCTAATTTGAGGCCCGAAAAATATATCTATAAACAGGTTAGAACCATACAAATTCAAGTATGCCTTTTCACCAGTAATCAACTGAATACCACAGAAAATGGAATCTTTACTTTAGCTACAGAAAACGGAGCAAAGCCAAGGGGGGATGACTGAAATAAACAGTTTCCAACCTGACTCTTCTCGCACATAAACATGTCTTTCTTGACCTCATTTCAAATTATATAGAGTACTGAAAGCTCATTTTCCATAGCAAATATACTAAGGAACTCATTTTACGACTAGAACGCAAACTAGGACCCCTCATTCAGATTCAAAACACGAGAATTATTGACTGAACATTTCCCCACTATCAAGCACACAGGACTCTTTAAAGCTATCTTAACTTCTTTAAAACCCCAATATGACCCATCTCACATGCAGATCCTGTTCTATGACTCACCCTTCATGTCAATGTACCCCACAGTATCATGCAAATTCAAGATAAGGCTTACTACACCTATATATCCAAAATGGTCTTTGTAAGGAATCTTGACCCCCCCCCCTTGTATGCTTGACCCCCACTGGGGTTATCCACCTCTGACCATTACAGAAAATGGAGCTGTGCCCAAGGACTCCCTATACTATTCAGTCATAGCCTCATTAAAGTACTCCAAAAACTTCTATATTCGCTTTCAACTGCGTTTCTTGGTTTAAATCTATTGAACATTCACCCTCTGATCCATTCAAAAGTAAGGGCCCCCAAATTGATACCGTAGTACTCTCGTAACACCCCCGGGACAAATCGTCCATTTTTGCTCATGCCATTAAAATACTCCAAAAACGTTTATATGCCTTCCACCAGTGTATTTTTTGGTTTCCAACTATTGAACATTCATCCTCGGTACCTCTCATAAGTAGAGACCCCCTCCTTGAGGCCCTAGACTCATCTTAAAAGCTCGAGACGAATCGTTCAAGAAAACAGGTTAGGATAGGGCACCAGTTCCTCAGGTACACCATTGGTGGTGGTCCCCCCGGGACCCCAGGGGGGACCACCACCCGACCACCGCCAGCCAGCCAGGAGCGCGCTGACTGTGCCCTAACCTAACCACCCAAATAAGAGGAATGGACGATCTGGCCCAACAGGGTCAAGTCGGCATGGAAGTGCCCAACCGTGTCTGAAATTTTTTTACCTCAATCTGTCTCCTTATTCACTACTGAGCCTCACCTTGAGCCAGTGTTCCATGAGCCTCACCTTGAGCCAGTGTTGCATGCGCCTCACCTTGACCCAATGTTGCATGAGCCTCACCTTCAGCCAGTGTTCCATGAGCCTCACCTTGAGCCAGTGTTGTATGAGCCTCACCTTGAGCCAGTGTTGCATAACCCTCACCTTGAGCCAATGTTGCATGAGCCTCACCTTGAGCCAGTGTTCCATGAGCCTCACCTTGAGCCAGTGTTCCATGAGCCTCACCTTGACCCAATGTTGCATGAGCCTCACCTTCAGCCAGTGTTCCATGAGCCTCACCTTGAGCCAGTGTTGTATGAGCCTCACCTTGAGCCAGTGTTGTATGAGCCTCACCTTGAGCCAGTGTTGTATGAGCCTCACCTTGAGCCAGTGTTGTTTGAGCCTCACCTTGAGCCAGTGTTGTATGAGCCCCACCTTGAGCCAGTGTTGCATGAGCCTCACCTTGAGCCAATGTTGCATGAGCCTCACCTTGAGCCAGTGTTGTATGAGCCTCACCTTGACCCAATGTTGCATGAGCCTCACCTTCAGCCAGTGTTCCATGAGCCTCATCTGCAGCCAGTGTAGCACGAGCCTCACCTTGAGCCAGTGTTGTATGAGCCTCACCTTCAGCCAGTGTTGTATGAGCCTCACCTTGAGCCAGTGTTGCATGAGCCTCACCTTGAGCCAGTGTTCCATGAGCCTCACCTTGAGCCAGTGTTGTATGAGCCTCACCTTGAGCCAATGTTGCATGAGCCTCACCTTGAGCCAGTGTTGCATGAGCCTCACCTTGAGCCAATGTTGCATGAGCCTCACCTTGAGCCAGTGTTGTATGAGCCTCACCTTGACCCAATGTTGCATGAGCCTCACCTTCAGCCAGTGTTCCATGATCCTCATCTGCAGCCAGTGTAGCACGAGCCTCACCTTGAGCCAGTGTTGTCTGAGCCTCACCTTCAGCCAGTGTTCCATGAGCCTCACCTTGAGCCAGTGTTGTATGAGCCTCACCTTGAGCCAGTGTTCCATGAGCCTCACCTTGAGCCAGTGTTCCATGAGCCTCACCTTGAGCCAGTGTTGCATGAGCCTCACCTTGAGCCAGTGTTGCATGAGCCTCACCTTGAGCCAGTGTTGCACGAGCCTCACCTTGACCCAGTGTTGCGTGAGCCTCACCTTGAGCCAGTGTTGTATGAGCCTCACCTTGAGCCAGTGTTGCATGAGCCTCACCTTGAGCCAGTGTAACATAAGCCTCACCTTGAGCCAGTGTTGTATGAGCCTCACCTTGAGCCAGTGTTGTATGAGCCTCACCTTGAGCCAGTGTTGTATGAGCCTCACCTTGAGCCAGTGTTGTATGAGCCTCACCTTGAGCTAGTGTTGCATGAGCCTCACCTTGAGCCAGTGTTGTATGAGCCTCACCTTGAACCAGTGTTGCATGAGCCTCACCTTGAGCCAGTGTTGTATGAGCCTCACACTGAGCCAATGGTGCATGAGCCTCACCTTGACCCAGTGTTCCATGAGCCTCACCTTGACCCAGTGTTCCATGAGCCTCACCTTGAGCCAGTGTTGTATGAGCCTCACCTTGACCCAGTGTTCCATGAGCCTCACCTTGACCCAGTGTTCCATGAGCCTCACCTTGACCCAGTGTTCCATGAGCCTCACCTTGACCCAGTGTTCCATGAGCCTCACCTTGACCCAGTGTTCCATGAGCCTCACCTTGAACCAGTGTTGTGTCAGACCAGCCTCCACTAGCCATCGGATCCTTTTGTCAATCTTATTCATCCATGGTGTATGTTTCTGGAAAAACCACGACGCATACCTGGTGCACAGCCCTTGCTTCATCAAATACCAGTTGAATATCTGCAAAGAATACATTGCTATTGATAATGTACACAGTGACATGATTGTGAATGTTCTTAACCCTCAGAATGCGGCTCACGTCAGTCAACGTTTCTTTCTAATTTAAATCAGGAAGAATGAGTAGCATCTGTTTAACCAATATTTCCTAGTGAAATGTTAAATCTTGTTATTATACCTAAGAAGTCAATAATAATAATGGTTTATATATATATATATATATATATATATATATATATATATATATATATATATATATATATATATATATATATATATATATATATATATGTCGTACCTAGTAGCCAGAACGCACTTCTCAGCCTACTATGCAAGGCCCGATCTGCCTAATAAACGGAGAAGTGATCACTATGCAGTTTCTTCTTTCTATAAGGTACAGTGAGATGTACCTAATAGACATCAGAGACGGAAAAAATTAACGTTCCATATGGCGTGCACGACCACTTTATTAATTGTATTTCCATATGGTATGAAGGTTACACAATGACGAATGTACATTGTGTAATCAATGTACATTCGTCATTGTATGACGAATGTACAATTCGTCATACAGAGATCTCGTTATACAATTACTACCTACTACGATACATGGGTGTGTTAAGGAACAGGCCATAAGCCTAGCCGAAGTGGACAACACCTTCCACCACCCAAGTGGGTCCTCGACCCCGTATTTGTTAAAGAACACGAACGAGTAAAGCAACTTGGAGATACGTACAAACGAACCAAAGCACAAGGTGACTTGCATGCATTTCTAGTTGCAAATAGAGAGGTGAGAGACGTGAGCAACGTCATACGTAATAAACATTGGGAAGAGTTCCAACAAAGTATAAATGAGCAAACAACACTTGTTGAAGGTTGTGAAAAGATACGAAAAATCTCTTGAAGCAGCCCAACCAAACCGCTGCACCACAGCCCACTAGAACAAGCAAACATTCTTCTTGATCAATGGGCACTAATCTCAAGCTACAACTCACTCCCAATTAACAGCATAAACTTAATGACACTTTAGTGTCGGACCTTAATGATGTAACTGAATGTGAATTAAATCATGCACTAAAGATGGGCAAATCAACTGCTCCTGGAGAGGACGGTATTACTAACACACTACTGACATTAGTCTCACATGTACCAGGTAATCCACTTTTAGTGTTGTACAGAATGGGTTTATGTGAAGGAGTATTACCTGATGCTTGGACAAAGAGTGTCATTGTTCCCATCCCCAAACCACACAGATAATTATAGACCCATATCTCTAACATCGTGTGTATGTAAAGTGCTTGAACGCATTGCCCTTAACCGACTCATGTATCGTATACAGGGTCACCTGTCACCCAATCTGTTTGGATTTATGCCTGGGCTCAGTACACAACACTGTTTTGCTGAATACTTCTCTCATATTGACGCCTCCCCTCAAGCAGTCTTCATCGACCTAGCAGCAGCTTTTGATACAGCAAACAGAGAAATCATACTGGAACAGCTTGCCGAGCTGGGAATACAAGGAAAATTATTGAAATGGATAAAGGGCTATTTGTCTAATCAAACAGCATATGTTTTGTTTAATGGTGTTAAAAGCACAGAGAGCAAACACTTTGAACTGGGAACTCCACAAGGAGGGGTCCTCAGCCCCTTGTTGTTCAACGTTCTGATGCATAAACTTATTAAAGATCTTCCAACTAATAATGAAGACACTGTCATTTGTTATGCTGATGATATATGTTTACAGGCTGCCTCCGAGCCTAGAATGCAAGTTCTTCTCGACGCTTTTGCTACTAGAGCTGAGGAATGTGGCCTCCTTATCTCTGTACAGAAAACTCGTGCCCTCATTCCGTGTGGTATTCCACCAGCCAATTATCATATAGATGGGCGAGCACTTGAGAACTGCGAGTCTTACAGATACCTTGGTGTCCCCATTAACGACCCTGGGTACCTTTCTTCCCTCAAGAGGAGACTTTGGGAGAGATTAAAGCCCTTGCGGGTCCTTGTTGGTGTCAATCATGGACTTAACGTGAGACTTGCTAGAATGTTTTATGTATCATTTATACGCTCAGTGATTGACTACAATGCTCTACATCTCACACTGTATACTGACAAAGAGCTGAAATCTCTTGAAACCTTGCAAAATGAAGCTATGCGTCTCATCCTTGGGGCTCCAAAGTCCAGGAGAATAGTTAATATGAGAGCAGCGTTAAAATTACCTACCATAAGTGAGAGAATTTTGTCTATTAGCACAGTTTTCGGCGTGAAGGCATTGCGTAGGTCTCGGCAATACATGAAGTTTCAAGCTAAACTTTCTAATATGCTGCACTCACCTCAGGTTTATAGAAGAAGAACGAAATCTGATTATGTATTTTGGTTCTACAAGGTAGTCAACTCCATCAAAATATTAAATATGTACCCAACTCAATTAATGATTAATCAGCCAATTACTCCATGGGATAACTGGGATCTATCAGTTGATTTTGTAAATGCTCCCAAGAAAGATAGTGTGCACACTACATTATTAAAACAGTTAACAATGAAAAGCATCACTGAAAGTACTCAGGGTATGGGTAACGATGTTTATCAGTGCTATACCGACGGCTCTGTAGAAGGTGGACGATGTACCGGATGTGCATGTAATATATTTGAACAATCTTCTCTCGTACATACAGCAATGAAGCGCGTCAATGACTGGGCAAGTACAACTCAAATCGAACTTGCAGGCTGAATTGCCACTGAATTTTTAAAGGACAAAGGCATTGGACTTATATACTGTGACTCGCAGAGTGCACTCCTGGTACTGAACGCACATAGTAGTAACACCCAGAAAATAGTCAGTGATATTCGAATGAATGTTTTAGCTGCTAAATAAAACAGATTTAAAATTAAATTCCTATGGATACCATCACATATTGGCATCTCAAGGCATGACACTGTTGATTTGCTTGCAAAGACAGCCTGTAGAAAACCAATAGTAGAAATTGATATGGGTGTTTCATTAGCAGTGACAAAGAGAATACTTAAATATGTAATGACGATCTCACCGACCTAACAAATTCACAAAGACCTGAAAGTTGTAGCATTAAATATTATGATAGATATCGTGAAGAAACATTCACATATGGGACTAATAGAACAAGAACCCGGCAATGTGATGTTATAGTGGCCAGAATACGTCTGGGATACAGACGTATCTGGCAGCTTTCTCAAAACCCAAATGTCGAGTACACAATGTGTCAACTTTGTGAAAGAGAAAACATGCACTCCTTTGAACATTATATTGTAGAATGTCCCATATTGACTGACTTTCGCCCTCCTGGGCTAAGGTATGCTGAACTCTGTAAGTTACTATATGAGTACTGGAACACTTGATGATATATTGGACTTGTACCCAAGATTGACCATGTAATGTATCACTTATACAATGTATATATATATGATGTAACTATATAACCTGAGCTTATAAAAGCACCTTAATCACCTTTAGTGATTAAGTGCTTAATTGCACACTAGTTTCTCTATCAGCTATCTCATCCTGTCAGGGTAAAAGAGACAAATGTATTTGTATGCATGTGTGTGTGTATATATATGTGTATATATGTATATGTAAGTATATATGTGTGTGTGTATGCATATGTATGTATATGTATGTGTAAAGCTGAACACACCCCAGAAAGATTCGAACCCAGACAGCCAGGAACACTGTGCACCTTGGCGTACCTGGTTCCTTAGCCGCTTGACCACACTGACTGTACAAAAATGTTGGAAGTAGTGAGACTTATGTTCCCAACATCCGACAGCGCTCGGTGGTTAACTTCTTGAGGTTATCTTGAGATGATTTCGGGGCTTTAGTGTCCCCGCGGCCCGGTCCTCGACCAGGCCTCCACCCCCAGGAAGCAGCCCGTGACAGCTGACTAACTCCCAGGTACCTATTTACTGCTAGGTAACAGGGGCATTCAGGGTGAAAGAAACTTTGCCCATTTGTTTCTGCCTCGTGCGGGAATCGAACCCGCGCCACAGAATTACGAGTCCTGCGTGCTATCCACCAGGCTACGATAGCTAACTAACTTGGGCATAGATATTTCATCGAATCACGTCACTTGGTGGGGCCTTGTGAGTAACACAAATGCAAACAAGTTTGAACAGTCTCCAAGCCAACATGCAACTGAAAACACCACACATCCCTGAGTAGGTAGTTGTTACTACCTACTCACTGCTAGGTGAACAGAGGCATTAGGCGAAAGGAAACTGAAAACAGAGGCATTAGGCGAAAGGAAACTGAAAACAGAGGCATTAGGCGAAAGGAAACTGAAAACAGAGGCATTAGGCGAAAGGAAACTGAAAACAGAGGCATTAGGCGAAAGGAAATGTGCCCAACCATTTCTGTCCTGCAAGGGATTCGAAACCATTTGATTGTTGCCGCCGGAGGCGGCTAGTTTATTGTGCACCCCATACCCATCCTGTGAGCGGTAGCGCAAAAGCATTACAGAGGGCACAAAAGGTCTTTATCAGACCTCATCTTAGATCATTACATAAACAATTTCATCTATCCTTCACACCTTATAGTTACAATGTCAGCTAGTTACAGAGAAAGTGCTATTTCAAGAGCTATATATTTACAGTAAGTCATTATACATTAATGGTAGGTCATATCGCTAATACATAATAGTTTGACCATTGGAGATATTACAAAGTCATAGGGGAGCTTCTGTTTATTATTAGTCCTCACAATACACTACTTGTTTCTTAATCTCATATGTCGTTTATCTACTGGAAGCGAAATATGGATACAGTCCAACGATTTCAGGTAATTTATCCATGGTAATAAGATAGGTTGCCATATCATACAGAGTGAGTTTAGATTTATCTCTAAATGGCTCAATTTTGCTACTATCCAAGATATAGTGTTCGAGTGTGTGTCCCTGACTTTGTCCACACACTTTACACTTTACTTCATCTAGATCCCTATACAAACCGAACTGCCAGAGATACATGTAGCCAAGTCTTATACGAGCTGTGACAACATCTGTTAGTCTACTGACTTTATTACTTGCCCCATACACATGTTTTACTTCACACATTGCGTTGTGATGAACAATGGACCTGCTAGTTCCAGTTTGCACTGTTCTACTTTCTTCAACTCCATCCAGGAGTTCTCGTCTAATGACACTTTTAAGGGACCTATTTGATAACTCAAGATTCCGTTCAATACTGTCTTTATTTACTGCAGCCTTAGCAAGGGCGTCAACTTTGTCATGTTCCTGCATGCCAATGTGAGAAAGAATCAACAACATTTTTATATTTACCCCCTTGCTAAGTATTCTTATATATCTAAGTCTAGCTTCCAAGACAAGCACGTTATTACTTGATTGCAAACTGTTTATTGCTCGTAGTGAGGAAAGAGAGTCAGAAATAATCAAGCTGTTTACTTCAGTGTTGTCAATAACTTCGTGTGCTACCAGTATTACTACCAACTCAGCTTGCATTGTGGACCCAAGTTACTAATTTGGATATTCCTTTGAATTGTGCTGCCATCGGGCTGATGAGCAACAGCAGCACTTCCTGCCCTCCCTGTAGCTGTATTGAGTGATCCGGCTGTGTATATGGTATGTGCTATGTTGTTTTTAGCTTGTATATTGTGAATTATTTCTATTGTGCTTAATTTAGCAGCAAGCTGAGCATGAGGGTTGTTAGTAATTAGTTTCTTGGTGGGGTATGCAGGGGTCAGGATGTCAAAAGGTACTATCTGCCAGGGTGGAAGGAAGTGCTGTACTCTTGCATCTGTATATACATCGTGCAGTCCCATCATTTTAATATGAGTGGCTGTTCTTTGAATCCATTTAGACTCGCTGGTTCCATTTCGTATGTGTTCTAACATTGCAACTGACACAATGTTGTTTTTGTTATCACGCAGAAGCTTTAGTCCCATCATAAGATTAATTTCAAATATTCTGTCTCGAATGCTAAGTATATTTAATTCTTTCCGCATGTTGAGAACTTTAATAGTTATAGGACAGCCAAGTACAATTCTGATTCGAAACCAGAATTCTCGTTTCCTTTCTTCTACTGAAGAAGAATTCTTCCTGCCCGAAACGCTTTGCGTAATAGTGGCTTTAGGCATTGTATGTACTAGCTCCATCTATAAATCCATCAATGTTTTGTATCTCACCTTGTATGAATGTACTTTACCTGAATAAATATTTAATTTGATTTGATTGTGTGTAGACAACGAATCCTACTATACTACCGGAACCCTAAACTACCAGGGTGATGGTACCCAAGTAACGCACTCTGACAGACATATAAACACAAGCTCTTAAAATCTTGTTAAGAACATAGTTTACAGCAACTTGATAAAGGATGTAGGAGGTATCTGCAAATTTGGTTTTAAAACACTGACACATGAATTTGGTCTTTCCTTTACCAATATATGTATCGTTATAATTACCTTGCCTGTAATCTATATATCAGTTTATTATCAAGTCAGAACATTTGATCTTACATTAAACACAGTTAAAAGTGGTATTGATGAAGCATATTAATATATTATCAAATACCAGAAAGTTAGGCTTTGTTCAGCTTTCTCTTGTAACCTGGAAGTGCAATAAATAATTGTCGCTGAAGTAAGAATACGTATACTAAACTGAGTCGTGTAAAGTACCTCAGTGTGAGTCACGTGGTGCAGTAGCCTCACGTGAGTCAGGTGTAGCCTCATGTGAGTCACGTGTAGCCTCATGTGAGTCAGGTGGAGCAGTAGCCTCATGTGAGTCAGGTGGTGCAGTAGCCTCATGTGAGTCACGTGGTGCAGTAGCCTCACGTGAGTCAGGTGGTGCAGTAGCCTCACGTGAGTCAGGTGGTGCAGTAGCCTCATGTGAGTCAGGTGGTGCAGTAGCCTCATGTGAGTCAGGTGGTGCAGTAGCCTCATGTGAGTCAGGTGGTGCAGTAGCCTCACGTGAGTCAGGTGGTGCAGTAGCCTCACGTGAGTCAGGTGGTGCAGTAGCCTCACGTGAGTCAGGTGGTGCAGTAGCCTCACGTGAGTCCCATCCCAGAACTATCCCTCCCATTCCAGAACTATCCCTCCCCTCCCAGAACTATCCCTCCCCTCCCAGAACTATCCCTCCCCTCCCAGTACTATCCCTCCCCTCCCAGAACTATCCCTCCCCTCCCAGAACTATCCCTCCCCTCCCAGAACTATCCCTCCCCTCCCAGAACTATCCCTCCCCTCCCAGAACTATTCTTCCCCTCCCAGAACTATCCCTCACCTCCCAGAACTATCCCTCCCCTCCCAGAACTATCCCTCCCCTCCCAGAACAGAGTGTGAATCACCTTGTAATGGTGTCCAAGGAGAGTCCGGCCGCGCATATCGCCAACTATGAAGGCGTGGGTTCCTGCCATCAATGCCGCCACCACAGCATCATCATGTGGCATAAGGTCTGTTTTATTCCACAACTTCTTATAGAGGTCATCATTGGAATTCTTCAGCACCCATGACAGGCTACCACTGATGTCCTTCAATGCCAACCTTTTATAAATTATTACATTAGTTATTACCACTGAGTCACAATAATTATTTTTCCTTAGACTATTTAATAATAGTTTATATTTTATAAATGAGTAATATTATTTTCACACACACACACACACACACACACACACACTGTTACGGACCCGAGCCCAGCGTCCGAGCACGGAGCAGTGACGACCGCGCCACTCTGTGGGTCAGCTTCCGAAACCCCCTCCAAATGGACAGTGCCATCTAGTGAGGAAGAGATATACTGGCCACAAGGGCTAGTTTCCCGTCCTGATCAGCTTATAACACAGCCGCTGCTGACCTCTGGTGAGGTGGGGCTTAGACAGCAACGCTATCTATGGAGTGGATAGGTGGGCGTTTGTGTCTAAGCCAGTAAGTGAGGTGCCCTAGAGTGTCCCTATTACTAATGACGTGTCTGATTACAGAGTCGACCTGGGACTGCTGTAATGGAAGTTGGATCAGTCTACCCAAGCCAGTCGAAGAGTCTCCACGTGTTTGCTGCAGCAGCTGTGAGTCACCCCCCCGGATGAACACTGTGGTGTTAGCCTGCCTGTGACGTGGCAGTTGAGGGATTGTCGTACCCGGGGCTGACTGGTGAAGACGCTTAACCACTGGGGTGTTGTGGTGAGGAGAGTGATCTGTGGGATCGCACGAGGCTCCTGACTAGGGCTCGCAACCCTAGTATCGGTCGAGGAGTGGCCTACGCAGCGTTGCTGATTGGAACCTGCCAGCTACAGGCTGGATTTGTGGTTGACGGCCTCCACGACGGTGCCCCCAGTGGAACTGTGATTTGGCTGGCCTGTGGCCAGGGTAGACTCGAGAGAATCGAAGGATTCATCGTGAGGCCACAAGAGGACCAAGAGCTTAGCATCGTTGAGCACCGTGAACGTCCAGAGTCTTCAGAGGAAGACTACATTGTACATAATAGTGTTTATTCCTCCCCGTGTGATAATCTATATATTATTTATGGTGACGGTGATAATTATATTATTAAGTTTTTGCCTTTGTCTCCCTTCCCCTTTAATTTACTTGCATTACGGATCACATCCCTTAAAAGCCACTACTAGCTTGGGGCCGGATACCCTACCTCTAACAACATCAGAGAAAGAACCCGGTTGCGACCCGAGAGGGCCGTAACATAATTGGCATCCCCAGCGGGATCCGACCCCTTGTCAAGTATGTTTGACAGGGGTGGTGAAGTGGTGCAATCCCTGTAAATAATTCCCCCTGTGTGTGACTATTAGGACGTTATACGTCCTGTGCGGTGCTCGGAGTGACTAAGTGCAATATTGTGTAGTGCGGTGCTCTCGCTGTGATTAAGTGCAATATTGTGTAGTGCGGTGCCCGGAGTAATTACGTGCAATATTGCCAAGTGCAGTGTTTGGTGCGGTAAAGTGCAATATTGACGTAGAACAGTGCTCGGTGCGTTAAGTGCTAAAGTGAAGCGGTGTGTTAAGTGCTAGTGTTCCATCTCAGTGACAATGGCAGAAAAATCGACCATCGACGATCTGGACGATGTTCAGGCTTTTCTGAACAGGGAGGACTGTCTTGCCAGATTAAAATATCTGGGGAAACAGGAACTCGTACTGGTGAGTGCCTACCTGGAGATCAAGATACGTGCCAGTGATTCCCGTGTGGAGATCTTGTCCAAAGTTCACCGGCATTTGAAGGCCGATGAGAAACAAGAAAGTGAGGCACAAGGTACAAAAGAAAGTGAGGAAGTAGCTTCCACTGAAAAGGAAGATAAAGGCAGTGACATTGACAGCGATGCAGGTGAGCTAAATATTAGCCTACTTACAGTAAAAATGCGTGCCTTGGAAATAAATCGCGAGATAGAATGGAAGAAATTAGAAATGGAAAGAGAGAGACAAGATAAAGAATTAGAGATGAGGCGTTTAGAATTAGAAGAAAGGAAAGCAGAAAGAGAGAGAAGAGAAACGAGGAAGAGAAAGAGAAGAACGAGAAAGAGAAGAGAAACGAGAAAGAGAAGAACGAGAGAGAGAAAGAGAAGAACGAGACAGGCAAGAACGACGAGACAGACAGGAAAAAGAGAGACAACATGAGCTAGAAGTATTGCGGTTAGGCGGTGGTCGGAGGCAAACGACGGATACAAGTCTTTTCGATCCCGTGAGGAACATCAAAATGGTCCCGAAGTTCAACGAGAAGGAAGTTTCGAAGTTCTTCACGGCCTTCGAGAAAGTCGCAGCCTCTTTGGAGTGGCCAAAGGAGAATTGGGCCATCATGATACAGTCTGTCTTGACTGGGAAGGCCCAGATCGCCTACTCCACGTTGTCCCTTGATGACTCTGGCGATTATGACAAGGTGAAGAAGGTGGTGCTCATGGCTTACCAATTGGTACCTGAGACTTACAGGCAGAAGTTCAGAAACCTGAAGAAGACCTCGGAGCACACTTTCACCGAATTCGCCACAATCAAGGAGCGACTTTTCCAGGAATGGTGTACCTCTCGGAAGATGGAGACCAAAGGAGACCTCGAGCAGCTCATACTGTTAGAGGACTTCAAAGACTGTCTGTCTGGAGATCTGAAGACCTACCTAGAGGAACAGCAGGTAGAGACCTTGAGTGCGGCAGCCACCATGGCTGAGGAATACATCCTAACGCATAGGCCTTCTGCTAAGTACGTCCCGAGGAATTACCCACGCCGGTTTGACAAGCCTAGTCAGGAAGAAGAGAGACCCGTCCCACGAAGCGCTGAGAAGACGCCCCCAAGTAGCCCTCGAAGGACTAGTCCTAACAGTCCTAAACACCGGAGTCCGAGGAGGAATATGGTGTGCTGGACTTGTGGGCAGAAAGAGCATGTAGCTGCTATGTGCCAAGGCAGAAGAGGTAGCGGCCCACGTAGGGAGGTGATGTTAGTGAGCTGTGTGACACCACCAGAGGGAACCCCCTCCCTGATGACTAGTCAGGAAGAATCCAGATTGTTTTCCCCTCACACTTCAAGCGGGTATTTATCGAGTGATCATACTGGTAGATCTGTTGTAGTGCTCAGAGATAGTGGAGCAGCCCAGTCCCTGATCGTGAGTAGCTCGTTACCCGAGGGAGTGAGTGTGGATAGGAGACAAAAGGTTGTCCTAGTCGGGTTTCCTAGGACGCAGTACATCGCCCCCTTAGTGCCAGTACATCTTGACTCACCTTACTTCAGCGGCACATGTGCGTTGGCAGTAGTCGATGCCCTACCTATAGCTGGGATTGACGTGATACTAGCCATCGACTTGGTGACAGATTGGAGCAACAATCATCCCAAGGTCGCGGACGAGTCAGCCGGAACAGCAAGGTCTGAGGTAATAGCAGGCAGTGGTAATATCCAGGTATGGACAGATCCGGAATTAAATATGTTTAATCCTTCCTCTCACCCACAGATCGACAGCATTATAGCAGAATCTCCTGATTCTTCTCCCGACGAGGAACATACGGTTACGATGACAGAAGCGACTGAGCGAGAAGAGAGGCCTCGTGTACAAGCACCCACGGATACCAAAGAGTCTGGAGTGAAGGCACCTAAGTACTTGCAGTATGGCAAGGTACAGCGTTCATTGAACCGGCCAGAAATTCCCCAGACATCGGAGGTATGTGAGGTACGTGTGAAGGTTCTAGTGCCCTCTTCGGTCCAAACCAGGCTAATGAATATAGACGGTTATGGACATTACAAGCTCATGAAACTTGTCCCTAAATTAACCAAATGTTTCTTAGCGGTGTTTTGTTTTGTTCTCGTGTGTGTACTCAGTAAGGACCAGTGGACGACCCGACAGATGATGGCTCCCATGAACATCGTGAAGAGATCCCAGGGATTCGAGACGTGCACTGTGAGTGTTGCAGTCAAAGGAGGGACCTGGAAGGTGATGGTAAATACAGGAGGTACGAGATATGATAATATGAGTGACTGTTTCCGACAGGTTGACACCCCCCGCGTGATTGCTGAGCCTAGATGCAGCGTTATACGGAACGTTGGTCAACCTGACGGTAGCAGAGCGAATGCCATCTTCGGTGTACAAGCAGCTCTGTTGGAACTAGGTGTGGGCCTAGTAGGCGAGTATGCAGTAAGTATTGACTTACCCACTGTCGCTGTCACTCTGAATTATCAGACCCCTGTATTCCAGGTTCCCGTCTCCCTGAAGGACTACCGGACCGGCACCAGAAATGCCGTCTGTAACCAGCCATCATCGGTGCCACGACACAGGGAAGTGTCGATGATCGTGTCTATATCAATCCTTACTCGAGGCAGCGTGAGATAATGCCCCTGCTTGAAATCGCAGTGGAGGTGTGGAAGATTACATCAGGCAGATCATCGTCTTCCATCTGCAAGTTCCCTTTGTGCCAGGGTTTCTCCTTAGGACAGTTCTGTGGACAAGACAGCCTCACCACTCCAGTTCTTAGTGTACGTGAGTCCATTTGGAGTTGTATTCGCGTACTAATTTGGTTTGTGTTTTTCTTTATAGAAACCCAAACCAAATTCTTTTTGGTGGGGAGGTGTTACGGACCCGAGCCCAGCGTCCGAGCACGGAGCAGTGACGACCGCGCCATCTGTGGGTCAGCTCCCGAAACCCCCTCCAAATGGACGGTGCCATCTAGTGAGGAAGAGATATACTTGCCACAAGGGCTAGTTTCCCGTCCTGATCAGCTCATAACACAGCCGCTGCTGACCTCTGGTGAGGTGGAGCTTAGACAGCAATGCCATCTATGGAGTGGATAGGTGGGCGTTTGTGTCTAAGCCAGTAAGTGAGGTGCCCTAGAGTGTCCCTATTACTGATGACGTGTCTGATTACAGAGTCGACCTGGGACTGCTGTAATGGAAGTTGGATCAGTCTACCCAAGCCAGTCGAAGAGTCTCCACGTGTTTGCTGCAGCAGCTGTGAGTCACCCCCCCGGATGAACACTGTTGTGTTAGCCTGCCTGTGACGTGGCAGTTGAGGGATTGTCGTACCCGGGGCTGACTGGTGAAGACGCTTAACCACTGGGGTGTTGTGGTGAGGAGAGTGATCTGTGGGATCGCACGAGGCTCCTGACTAGGGCTCGCAACCCTAGTATCGGTCGAGGAGTGGCCTACGCAGCGTTGCTGATTGGAACCTGCCAGCTACAGGCTGGATTTGTGGTTGACGGCCTCCACGACGGTGCCCCCAGTGGAACTGTGATTTGGCTGGCCTGTGGCCAGGGTAGACTCGAGAGAATCGAAGGATTCATCGTGAGGCCACAAGAGGACCAAGAGCTTAGCATCGTTGAGCACCGTGAACGTCCAGAGTCTTCAGAGGAAGACTACATTGTACATAATAGTGTTTATTCCTCCCCGTGTGATAATCTATATATTATTTATGGTGACGGTGATAATTATATTATTAAGTTTTTGCCTTTGTCTCCCTTCCCCTTTAATTTACTTGCATTACGGATCACATCCCTTAAAAGCCACTACTAGCTTGGGGCCGGATACCCTACCTCTAACAACATCAGAGAAAGAACCCGGTTGCGACCCGAGAGGGCCATAACACACACACACACACACACACACACACACATATATATATATATATATATATATATATATATATATATATATATATATATATATATATATATATTTATATTTATATTTTTATAGGTTGTGAGGGTACCACCTCTGGTGCCAATGTGGGGACCCATTGCCTCGGAGAAGAAAATAAAAAGTATTCAGAGGAGACCTTGTGGTTTCTCACTGAACACTAATATTATCTTCTCCTACCACCCCTATTCTTTTGTATGTACACATATATATTTACTTTATTTGAACTTTGTTACAAAAAAGGAGTTACATATAGGTTACAAAGATGGTTATCATAGGTTGTCGAGTTCCTCCAGCTCCTCAGATGGCGGGCAGGAACCCTGGATGCAGTGCGCATTTCCCCTCTGTATCGCCACACTGAGGTGCTGGAAAAGAAAGCTTGCAGCTCTTGGGTCCCTTGTTGTTTCAATGAGCCTAGATCCCAGTTCCTTCAAAAAACTGGTAGCACTTTTACCCCAGGCGCCGAGTGTCTCAGAAGCACTGGGGACAAAATTGTAGTGGTGATCCAGTTCTCTATACTTACGGGATTTGGCTGCTTCCCTGTGGGTGGCAGCGCCACCTGGTTGTGCAACACTGAGGTTAATGTAGGTGTTAGCCAGGGTTGATACGCACGTGTAGTCCCATACCAACTGCTTGCCATTCTTCCAGGGGTTCACTGTGATACCATCCGTGCGACCAATAAGAGCATCAGAGTTACGGGGTGTTAGGTAACGGGGCTCTCTTTCAGCTGGGCATCCAGCTGTGGTGAGGCTCCTCTTGATGATGTCGTTAACTTCACTGTGCCTCGAGTGCCATCCCCCTGTGCTTTGGCAGAGTAGGCCATGGTGGCCGTACCTGTCAGCCACCACCTCGCCGCAAATACACCTATATCTGGTGTGGATTGGGGCAGCAAAGGCGGAGGGCGTGTGGTGTGAGACGCGTGCCAGTTGCCGACATTGGGGTTGCTAACAGGAAATCCCCTGCATGTGGTGCTGCTACTGCTGTGAGGCGAGCAATGTCGTGTTGTGTTGTTGCAGCACCCAGGCACTCTGCAGCAACTTGGTCTACAATGGAGCCATCCCAGCTGGATTGCTTGTGGGCTTTTGGGGATGGTGGTTGAGGTGATTGGCCTGCACGAGAGGCCCACTCTGTGGCACAGCGTTTAAAATTGGGATCATGTACACCTGCCAGCTGATGTAAGTGGGCAGGTAGAATTTCCTTCACAAGGGCGTCGGATGCTGATAAGGAGGACAGGAAGGCTGGAACAGCGATTTGCGTTGCTGTTCGAACTCCAAGGCCCCCAAGTCTTACGGGAAGAGAGGCTTGTTTCCACTGTAGGTCATCGAGAGAGAGGTTAAGGGCTTTTTCTAGCATTGATTTCAGTAACCGGTCATACTCATTTAGTTTTTGGCTACTGTAAGATGGTGAACACCTCAGAAAGTAGGTTAACCTGGGGAGGGACAGACATCTGGTGATGAGGTAGAGTGCATCATGAGCATCAATATCCTCAATCCTCCCATCCATCCTCTTAAGGTCGGCGATTTTCTTATCAAGGACCTCATCGATGGCTTTCAACCCCAGGGGAGCTCCTAGGAGGGTGCTGTCTTCAGGTTTAGTTTTATGGATATTTGACAGAAGACCCTCTATTCTCTCTACGATGCCCTGGTTGGAACATATTATTTCACATTTAGAAGGGTTCAGGGTGAGGCCTAAAACTGCACCTTGCTCCTGGATTTTTCTGATGTCCTCCAGGAGGGAGTCTAGGGAACCAGCTAGGGTACCATCATCCAAGAACCAGATGTTAAGCTCGCTGGACAGGACCTCTGTGACTTGTTGTGACAATCAACCAGGTGCTGGAGAGTGTGGAGGTGCTGTGGGTACTGGGGACTATACCTGTAGTGACTATCAACCAGGTACTGGGGACTTTACCTGTAGTGACTGTCCACCAGCTGCTGGAGAGTGTGGAGGTGCTGTGGGTACTAGGAACTTTACCTGTAGTGACTGTCAACCAGGTGCTGGAGAGTGTGGAGGTGCTGTGGGTAGGTTGGTCTGGTGAAGATGGCTATGAGGTTGCAGGTGTAGGCGCCACTGATGATGAGACAATAGAGGTACCACACACCGACGAACATCCTCCGCCACACTGTGTGGGGGAGAGCCGGCAAGCTCTGGTTCAGTGGTCCTCGCTGTAGGTAGAGCCAGGTGGACCCCACGCCGCCCACCATGGCCGCCCCCGCCACACGCTCCTGCACACGTCAACATTTATGTTAATTTCCAACGAAAAATAATTAAACCTGCGGAAGATGGCATCAATGTTAACTCTTCCTGAACACCAGTAATGAATGATTTGTCAACATATCTCGCAACGCAGTCCTCGTCCACTTATTGGTGTCTAGTGTCTCAGTCCTCGTCCACTTACTGGTGTCTAGTGTCTCAGGCCTCGTCCACTTACTGGTGTCTAGTGTCTCAGTCCTCGTACACTTACTGGTGTCTAGTGTCTCAGGCCTCGTACACTTACTGGTGTCTAGTGTCTCAGTCCTCGTACACTTACTGGTGTCTAGTGTCTCAGTCCTCGTACACTTACTGGTGTCTAGTGTCTCAGGTCTCGTCCACTTACTGGTGTCTAGTGTCTCAGGCCTCGTACACTTACTGGTGTCTAGTGTCTCAGTCCTCGTCCACTTACTGGTGTCTAGTGTCTCAGGTCTCGTACACTTACTGGTGTCTAGTGTCTCAGGCCTCGTCCACTTACTGGTGTCTAGTGTCTCAGGTCTCGTACACTTATTGGTGTCTAGTGTCTCAGTCCTCGTCCACTTACTGGTGTCTAGTGTCTCAGGCCTCGTACACTTACTGGTGTCTAGTGTCTCAGGTCTCGTCCACTTATTGGTGTCTAGTGTCTCAGTCCTCGTCCACTTACTGGTGTCTAGTGTCTCAGGCCTCGTACACTTACTGGTGTCTAGTGTCTCAGGCCTCGTCCAGTTACTGGTGTCTAGTGTCTCAGGTCTCGTACACTTACTGGTGTCTAGTGTCTCAGGTCTCGTCCACTTACTGGTGTCTAGTGTCTCAGGCCTCGTACACTTACTGGTGTCTAGTGTCTCAGGCCTCGTCCACTTACTGGTGTCTAGTGTCTCAGGCCTCGTACACTTACAGGTGTCTAGTGTCTCAGTCCTCGTACACTTACTGGTGTCTAGTGTCTCAGTCCTCGTCCACTTACTGGTGTCTAGTGTCTCACGCCTCGTCCACTTACTGGTGTCTAGTGTCTCAGGCCTCGTACACTTACTGGTGTCTAGTGTCTCAGGCCTCGTCCACTTACTGGTGTCCAGTGTTTCAGGTCTCGTACATTTTCTATTGTCTAGTGTCTCAGGCCTAGTACACTTTCTATTGTCTAGTGTCTCAGGCCTAGTACACTTTCTATTGTCTAGTGTCTCAGGCCTAGTACACTTATTGGTGTCTAGTGTCTCAGGTCTCGTCCACTTACTGGTGTCTAGTGTCTCAGGCCTCGTCCACTTACTGGTGTCTAGTGTCTCAGGCCTCGTCCACTTACTGGTGTCTAGTGTCTCAGGTCTCGTACACTTACTGGTGTCTAGTGTCTCAGGCCTCGTACACTTACTGGTGTCTAGTGTCTCAGGCCTCGTACACTTACTGGTGTCTAGTGTCTCAGGCCTCGTCCACTTACTGGTGTCTAGTGTCTCAGGCCTCGTACACTTACTGGTGTCTAGTGTCTCAGTCCTCGTCCACCTACTGGTGTCTAGTGTCTCAGGCCTCGTCCACTTACTGGTGTCTAGTGTCTCAGTCCTCGTCCACTTACTGGTGTCTAGTGTCTCAGTCCTCGTCCACTTACTGGTGTCTAGTGTCTCAGGCCTCGTCCACTTACTGGTGTCTAGTGTCTCAGTCCTCGTCCACTTACTGGTGTCTAGTGTCTCAGTCCTCGTACACTTACTGGTGTCTAGTGTCTCAGGTCTCGTCCACTTACTGGTGTCTAGTGTCTCAGGCCTCGTACACTTACTGGTGTCTAGTGTCTCAGGTCTCGTCCACTTACTGGTGTCTAGTGTCTCAGGCCTCGTCCACTTACTGGTGTCTAGTGTCTCAGTCCTCGTCCACTTACTGGTGTCTAGTGTCTCAGGCCTCGTCCACTTACTGGTGTCTAGTGTCTCAGTCCTCGTACACTGTTAGAAATAACCAATAGTTTTATACATCTTTGTACTTTATACAACCTTGGTATTAACCAAAGTAGTTACTAAAATTACTAACTTGTAAATTTAATCATTATCATGATTTATTCACTGCCAAATTCTTCCTAGTCAGAGTGACGACGTGAGGCAGTAACATGAATTCTCTCCACATTTAGTTGGATTTATAACAAGAATCCAGTTTATCATTTCCTTTACTAAAGATAGTTCCTTACTAATAAGTTTAATTTCGTAGTATACTACTAACTACTGGAACTTCCTTATTTAGTTAATATCAAACATTCTAGAGGAAATTACTTAAATGTAAATAATTTTATTTTTAATTTCCTCGATTAGCTACACAACCTTAATATTAATAAACCAATTTATGTTACGAGAAATTCTATTTTATCACAGAAGAATTTAATGTAATATTAATCCTCGTCATTACCTCTTCCTTTCTTAGTCAATTGCGATATATACATATACATTTACGCTCGAGATGTCTATAGAGAGCCGCGCATGCGCAATAAGGAAGAGGGGGAAGACGAGAGAGCGTCACTAGACACGCGAGTATACACGAGAGAGCACGACTCGGACGCCATTGACAGCGTGTAGCAGAGCTACGTTTTACCTACTTATTTCGCTCCCACGATCAGTTGAGCGGTGCCACGCTATTTGGCACAATAGCAGTGTCCCAGACTATCATATCTGCAATTCCAGAGTTACCGTCTTTCAAGCAGCAGCTGGAGGACGAAGAATTGCTCAAGTCTCCACATCAACGGACACGCGGCTCGGCAGCTAGGTTTATCTGTTTGTTATTATGTGGCTACAGTTAACATTTAGACTAGCAGTCGTTAGCCCGAATGTAAACCAATACAATCCCTACCAAGGCGACGTCAACCGAGGTGCTAGGCTTCTCCACCGTTTCGTGCAACAATTTGCTTTAAGCAACACGTCGTCGGTGGAGCGTAGCAACTGATTACACCTCACTTGATTTACAGCTAAGCTGTCCCTTTTTTATCTGTAGCAATAACTGTAGTTATAGTAGTGATCTCTCAAAGAGATCAATTATACTAACCCATTGATTTACTGATGTTATTCAACATTTCAACAGTATATTGGGTGCATTTAATTACAATCAATATTATATATTCAACCTTGTTTACTTTCATATTTGATTTACTCTGGTGAAGAACCAGGACCAGAATAATGCTAGGGATGTATTCATCTTTTAGCATGTAACCCCCCAATTTTGTGTAAGTTAATTTGACTCCATTTATATAAGAATTACAGTCTTACTAAGATCCATAGGACACTAGTTTCTTGGGATCAGTTTTTCCATTGCTTTAATTTGTTTTCCACTTTTTCTCAAAAAGTGGTGGTCCTTCATTGCCATCGAAGTATATATATATATATTTAATTATTAGTTCTCAGAGCTCAAAACAATAGTTACTGGAGTCAGGTTTTCCCCCACATACACTTACTCGTGTGTAGTGTCTCAGGCCTCGTCCACTTACTGGTGTCTAGTGTCTCAGTCCTCGTACACTTACTGGTGTCTAGTGTCTCAGTCCTCGTACACTTACTGGTGTCTAGTGTCTCAGGCCTCGTCCACTTACTGGTGTCTAGTGTCTCAGTCCTCGTACACTTACTGGTGTCTAGTGTCTCAGTCCTCGTCCACTTACTGGTGTCTAGTGTCTCAGGCCTCGTACACTTACTGGTGTCTAGTGTCTCAGTCCTCGTACACTTACTGGTGTCTAGTGTCTCAGTCCTCGTCCACTTACTGGTGTCTAGTGTCTCAGGTCTCGTCCACTTACTGGTGTCTAGTGTCTCAGGCCTCGTCCACTTACTGGTGTCTAGTGTCTCAGGCCTCGTCCACTTACTGGTGTCTAGTGTCTCAGTCCTCGTACACTTACTGGTGTCTAGTGTCTCAGTCCTCGTCCACTTACTGGTGTCTAGTGTCTCAGGTCTCGTCCACTTACTGGTGTCTAGTGTCTCAGGCCTCGTCCACTTACTGGTGTCTAGTGTCTCAGGCCTCGTCCACTTACTGGTGTCTAGTGTCTCAGGCCTCGTCCACTTACTGGTGTCTAGTGTCTCAGTCCTCGTCCACTTACTGGTGTCTAGTGTCTCAGGTCTCGTCCACTTACTGGTGTCTAGTGTCTCAGGTCTCGTCCACTTACTGGTGTCTAGTGTCTCAGGCCTCGTCCACTTACTGGTGTCTAGTGTCTCAGGTCTCGTACACTTACTGGTGTCTAGTGTCTCAGGTCTCGTACACTTACTGGTGTCTAGTGTCTCAGGCCTCGTACACTTACTGGTGTCTAGTGTCTCAGTCCTCGTCCACTTACTGGTGTCTAGTGTCTCAGTCCTCGTCCACTTACTGGTGTCTAGTGTCTCAGGCCTCGTCCACTTACTGGTGTCTAGTGTTTCAGGCCTCGTCCACTTACTGGTGTCTAGTGTCTCAGGCCTCGTACACTTACTGGTGTCTAGTGTCTCAGTCCTCGTACACTTACTGGTGTCTAGTGTCTCAGGCCTCGTACACTTACTGGTGTCTAGTGTCTCAGTCCTCGTCCACTTACTGGTGTCTAGTGTCTCAGTCCTCGTCCACTTACTGGTGTCTAGTGTCTCAGGCCTCGTCCACTTACTGGTGTCTAGTGTCTCAGGTCTCGTACACTTACTGGTGTCTAGAGTCTCAGGTCTCGTCCACTTACTGGTGTCTAGTGTCTCAGGCCTCGTCCACTTACTGGTGTCTAGTGTCTCAGGCCTCGTCCACTTATTGGTGTCTAGTGTCTCAGGCCTCGTCCACTTACTGGTGTCTAGTGTCTCAGGCCTCGTCCACTTACTGGTGTCTAGTGTCTCAGGCCTCGTCCACTTACTGGTGTCTAGTGTCTCAGGCCTCGTCCACTTACTGGTGTCTAGTGTCTCAGGCCTCGTCCACTTACTGGTGTCTAGTGTCTCAGACCTCGTCCACTTACTGGTGTCTAGTGTCTCAGGCCTCGTACACTTACTGGTGTCTAATGTCTCAGGCCTCGTACACTTACTGGTGTCTAATGCTTTCTCATCTCATCTTTCGATATAGCAGCCCTCTGCTCAATGGTTCTTCCTTTCAGTAGAGTTGTCGTACTTCCACCAGATATTTAAATGTCAGTAAACTGTGGTCACCCATTCCTATAGGGGCTTCGGACTGATGTCCAGAGGTTGGAAAAGGATGGGGTAGGGGTGGGAGGGGGGGAGAGATGAACGATATGAAATTCTGGAAGGGGATTGGGTTTGTGAGTGAGGGGGGGGGGATGAAAAGGTCGATGGCCTGTCCACCTTGGGTTAGCATGAGGTTGTTTGGGTGTGTGTTGTGTAAGGTTGTCAGTGTTGGTTGGGTTGGCTAGTGTGGCTGTCTAAGTTAGTGTCGGGGTTACAACATCAGGCTAGTTGCACTGCTTGCACCACAAAAAAATTATTTTTTTGGGTTGTATTCTTTTTATTTAGTTTTTATGCATATATATATATATATATATATATATATATATATATATATATATATATATATATATATATATATATATATATATATGTCGTACCTAGTAGCCAGAACGCACTTGTCAGCCTACTATGCAAGGCCAAATTTGCCTAATAAGCCAAGTTTTCCTGAATTAATATATTTTCTCTAATTTTTTTCTTATGAAAAGATAAAGCTACCCATTTCATTATGTATGAGGTCAATTTTTTTTTATTTTAGTTAAAATCAACGTAGATATATGACCGAACCTAACCAACCCTACCTAACCTAACCTAACCTATCTTTATAGGTTAGGTTAGGTTAGGTAGCCGAAAAAGTTAGGTTAGGTTAGGTTAGGTAGGTTAGGTCGTCGAAAAACAATTAATTCATGAAAACTTGGCTTATTAGGCAAATCGGGCCTTGCATAGTAGGCCAAAAAGTGCGTTCTGGCTACTAGGTACGACATATATATATATATATATATATATATATATATATATATATATATATATATATATATATATATATATATATATATATATATATATATATATTCAAGGATAAATTGGGTCCGGGATGGTCCACTTATCTGGGTCTTCTAGCAGTCCTGTTGAGAGCTCTGTGGATCTGGACTGTCCTCTAGTTTCATTTCCCTCATGTCTGACTCATTCAGGGTCATGAGATCAAGTCTAGCTGGTTCGCCATTGCCTCATTCTTGTGGGCCTCTTGACTTGCAAAGTTTTTTCTCACCAGGTCTAATAGTTTAGCTCTCCATTAGTTTGTTTCTCCATGTGTGTGTCTGTTTTCTCAGTCTTTCTTCCCTTAGGTAAAGTCTCCCGTAATTAACAGTCTAGATCTATTCCTGCAAGCGAAATTTTATTAATGGTTGCCAAGCTGCTTCTGTTATACTGATGGCTGGCCTTTTGTTGTCATTTAATGGAGGGTTATATAATACTTGGGTGTCAGGGGTAGTACCTCTGACAGTAAACAGTCGTACCTTCAGGGGGTTCACCTGCTGTGGTCCCCACCTGCACTCAACTCTCACCTGTGGCTCCTAGCACCTGTTTGCATGCAACAGCGGCCACTTCCTGGTAAACTGCTTCGACTGGCAGGCAAAACCAGGTGAGGGTAGACGGAGGTTTGAAGCCCTCAATGAATTCAGCCTTGTCTGCCTACTCATGTGAAGACTGGACCGGCGGACTATCTGGAGGTAACCACCAGAACGGGCAGGAAGGCGGACCAGCAGATCGTTGTGGACCGCAACTGGAGCACAGTGAGACACGTTGACCACCGCTAGCTATCCAATGCATCCTAACCTATTTCCTGTTGCCTTGACTGCCCTATTCAGATAGACCAGGACGAGAGAGAGAGGCTGACGATTTGCACAACTCTCCCTCACTTGAATCCAAATGAAGCGCAAGTCATAACTTCAACCCATACCTCGCAACCTCAACTCCTGTAGCAATAGGCGAGTGGCGAAGCACGAGGTGAGGATACACTGGAAGCTGTAGTCACAGACCTGCACACAGGCGGCTCACGGCATAGGGTCACTCTCTACTGGACCGAAGAAGCAGTAGAGTTCGGCAGCCTCCTGGGTAGCCTGAGCAGCCTTCTTCAGGACACACTCTATTCGCCTCCATGGAGAAAGAGCTAGAAAAGGTGCCTTAAACTTAGCCTGCTTTAAATTTGAGATATATACAAGAGTTGTTACATTCTTTTACAGCCACTAGTACGCGTAGCGTTTCGGGCAAGTCCTTAATCCTATGGTCCCTGGAATACGATCCCCTGCCGCGAAGAATCGTTTTTTCATCCAAGTACACATTTTACTGTTGCGTTAAACAGAGGCTACAGTTAAGGAATTGCGCCTAGTAAATCCTCCCCGGCCAAGATACGAACCCATGACATAGCGCTCGCGGAACGCCAGGCGAGTGTCTTACCACTACACCACGGAGACTGTTCATCGTCAAATCATCGTGGCTAGCAAGCTGCGGCTGGCGGGGATTCCCGACAGCAGTCGAACAAATATAAAGTAAAAAGTGAGGATGCCCCATCTCGGTACTTGGGACGTTCGAACTCACCTGAAAGGTGAACTGCACTGGTTGCAAAGGCACTAACACGCTACATTGTAGACATAGAAGCAAACAGTGAACTACGCTTGGCTGACAAAGGTCAGCTTACAGAAAGTTGTGGTTGGTACACGTTTTTCTAGAGTGGTCGCGGTAGTGTCAAACGACGAGAAGCTGAAGGGGTGGATTTGCCATCACATCCCACCTCACCCAAATGCTTGCCAAGCTCTCAGAGGACATCAACGACCTCCTAATGACACTTCAGCTCCCGCTTGGAAGCAAGTGGAATACAACGCTCATTAGTGTGTATGCCCCAACCATGACCAACCCAGAAGACATCAAGGAAAAGATCTATGAAAAACTGGACAACCTCATTACAGCATTCCCAAAATCAGAGAAACTTTTTATCCTCGGGGACTTCAACGGCATAGTAGGGACGAACTAGCAGACCTGGGAACGGATGATTGGAAGACATGGCTATCTTGAGGTTATCTTGAGATGATTTCGGGGCTTTAGTGTCCCCGCGGCCCGGTCCTCGACCAGGCCTCCACCCCCAGGAAGCAGCCCGTGACAGCTGACTAACACCCAGGTACCTATTTTACTGCTAGGTAACAGGGGCATAGGGTGAAAGAAACTGCCCATTGTTTCTCGCCGGCGCCTGGGATCGAACCCAGGACCACAGGATCACAAGTCCAGCGTGCTGTCCGCTCGGCCGACCCGGCTCCCCGGTCGGCCGGGGAGCCGGCACTGGCACTGGAAAGTGCAACATATTATGACCCCAAGTAGCCTGGGTGGAACGAGTCTTCACCTCATAGGTTGTTCTGTTTTACGGACCTGATGTGAGAGGTCAGAGGAAAGATTTACATATTATATAATTGAATAAACATCAGTGAGTAGTCTAAGAATAGGAGCTGAGGAGCAGCTTCTAGTAAAAGTGTCGATATTTTGGTGACTTGACGTGAGGCTAGCGGAACGTCGTGACGTTACTTGTGTAACGTCACGACGTATTCAGAGATGGTCGTACTTCGTTGATTCTCCTGGAAGAACGAAGAATATCGTTCACTGTGTTTGTGCCGGAGTGATAGCTACTTGTTTGCAAGTGTGAGGAAGCTGTTGGGGACATCGTACACCATTTCCCTGTGATTTGGATATAATGGAGGCGACCTAGAAGTGAGTGTTGGTCGCGCCTTTGCGGAACTCTAATTGCGTGCTGTTTCTGTGTGGAGCTTGCCGGGGCGACTCCTTGTACTCAAGCCAGTACTAGAAGAAGCCTTGTGAAGCAGTCCTACAGTGATATTTGTGGGCCGGCTGTATGAGTGCCATGTTGAGGGCCAGGGAGTGAACGCCCTACGTAAACAGGCTTACCTCCCTGCTGGTAAGCCTGTTTAATCAGTGGTTAGATTATCTACCAGTATTTGATCGTGTGCCCAGCGATCATAGTGAGTATATGTGTATATATAAGGTAGTAATTTTATTGAGCCATTAAGCTGAAATAGGAAATTTAAGTTGAGAGGACATGCTGGGGGGAGCAGTGGTACGTCTGCTCTCGATGGAGGTCAAGGGTCAATTGAGGCAGTGGCCCAACAGCGTCACGGCCGACGGAAGCTCCCGGCGGCGTGTCAAGACTTGTTTCCAGCTTGGATTCGTCCAGGATGGGGGAATACCCACCACAGTTTAACGGCAGTGGTGGTGTTGGAGGGCGAGATTTAATACTGGGATATAGGTTTATTACTTATGTTTTATTAGGAAATATTTTTATTTGCATGGTAATGGAATTGCAGGTTTGTCTGGGAAGAAGGTAATGGAGGAACTACGAGGCTAGAGAAGACGTTAATGGGGGAACTTCGAGGCTGGAGTGAAAGTGTATGCTGAACACTGAGGAAGAGCAGAGATCCTTAGTGAGGACTCTCCCTGGACAGATGTAATAGGACCCATTATCACAACACCAGAAATAAATATCTCTTTGATATCCCCAGAGTCAAACTTAATCTGTGTAAACACTCTATGCAAATAAACGGACCCAGTCTTTGGAACTCACTCCCTAATGAATTGAAAAGCTGTTCAACGTGTATTTGTGTGAATGTGTGTATTTGCCTCATTCAAAACCAAAAAGTACCTAATTTCATATTCATAGTTTCCTACTCTGTGCTTTAAAATCGCACTGTATCTAGTGCTACCCAATCTCCCAATCTTTATGTACCTTATCCAACCCACTTTACCATTGTGATCATTGCTGTCTTCTTATATGTGCTATCAATATGCTGTATTGTGCCTATTAATCTTCGTTAAATTACCAATCAAGCTTTCAGTGCAATCAATCATAGCTACCGAAGTGCTTTAATATACCTATTAATCTCTCTCATCTTATTTTTTTCCTTGCAATGTACCTGTTATCATTTTATAAATTTTATTACAATTTACCTATTAATAATTATCTGTTAGATTAAGGACCTGCCAGAAACGCTACGCGTACTAGTGGCTTTATAAGAATGTAAACACCATGCTATGTATCCTCACAATATATCCAATGACCTTTCTCGTACATAAATACATATATATAAATACGTAAATAAATAAATACATAAATAAGTTGATCTTCAAGCAGTGTAGGGGAGTCGCAGGTTACCTTGAAGGAGCAGTGAAGAAACGTCACAGATGTTGGAGAAGGACTACGTTAGCAGCAGACTGGGAGGAATGCAGAAGTCTCTCCTGATATTTTGGAGGACCTAGAGATATGCATTGGTTGTAAACTCATAAGAGCGGAACAGAGGATCATTGTGGACACATGATTGTATAAGTGGAGAGATTGAATGCTTATTGGAATGTAAGACAGGTGAGAGATTGATTTCTTGTAAGGTGAGAGATAAGTGTAAGTGTAAGGGGAGAGATTGAGTTCTTCTTTTGTTGGGGAGGGGGATACTTATGTAGATGTTTCAGGTATATTAACCCCAAGCAGTTTCATATACTTTTAGGGTTGCAGATACAGTATTGTTGGGACAGGATTTCAGCCTCCAAGCAGTGAGGGTGAGTAGTAAGTGGTGAGCCGAGAGTTGTGCAGTCACCTGTGTGCAGGGACCTCGTAGCCTGGTAGATATCGCGCAGGACTCGTAATTCTGTGGCGCGGGTTCGATTCCCGCACGAGGCAGAAACAAATGGGCAAAAGTTTCTTTCACCTTGAATGCCTCTGTTACCTATGCAGTAAATAGGTACCTGGGAGTTAAGTCAGCTTTCACGGGCTGCTTCCTGGGGGTGGAGGCCTGGTCGAGGACCGGGCCGCGGGGACACTAAAAGCCCCGAAATCATCTCAAGATAACCTCAAGATAACCTGATAGGGACAGTTGGTGAAGCCAGGATATGACATTGGAGTACTACCGGGTTGTAGCAGTTTGGAGTGTTGTATGGTCATATTGCTTCTTATATTGTTTCCATTGTGTACGTTTATAAATATATTAAATATTTTATATGTTAGCTGGCTTTTGCTCTTGTCCTAGTGAGGTTTCCCAGAAAGCGAGAGAGAGAGAGGGTCACGGCTGTTGACAGGGTGACAGTAAACACTAATTCACAAAAGGGGGATATAGGAGATCATTCCAAACAAGTAGAGAGTAAGGGAGTTACGGCAGCTCAAGTAGGGTGTGTACACAAGACAACAAGGTCAGTTTTGGAGCCGCACACCTAAATAGTTGATGCTGAACCCCTCACCAAGATCAAGAGGCGTACAGGGAGACCTCTTAGGTAAATTTCAAGCACTCCAATGTCCCCTGCTGATCGACCGACGGTAGCGGTTGGCTGTTTGTTCTGTTGTGGAGTGGTTGGGGACACTGTCTGTTGGAAATTTTCAACACTTAATTACTAACCCCCTAGTACGAAAAGAGGTAATTCTTGTACTAGACATTATAATTTACTAACACTACTGACCAGTAGTATATAGATATTCAAGTTATCGATTTGAGGCGTAGAACACCCGATCCCTTATAGAAATCATGGCCATGGTGTTGCGTCAGCCACCCGGCTACCTACCTTGAGGCTACCCTGAGGTGCTTCCGGGGCTTAGTGTCCCCGCGGCCCGGTCGTCGACCAGGCCTCCTGGTTGCTGGACTGATCAACCAGGCTGTTAGATGCGGCTGCTCGCAGCCTGACGTATGAGTCACAGCCTGGTTGATCAGGTATCCTTTGGAGGCTAGAAGAAATACTTTACATATTAATGGAACAAGTTAAATCCAATCTTATTTTACCTTTTTTTATTAAGGATAATTGAGGTGAATTAGATTTACCTTTAGTTAATAATCTATATGGCCGTTTACTGGAAATAATTTATACAGTCACGATCAGCTGTTCCTGTAAATAAAACGATAAATTTGATTTCAACTCTCAGTTTTCTTGTGTGTTTAACGTCATCTAAATTAAGTTCCTTACACTATGAAAAATCATTTGCAGTCTTATAAACCCCCTTATTATGACGTAAATAGTTGTCAATCCACGTCTCCATCTATTCGAAACCCTGTTTGAAATATTACAATTAATACCCAGAGTTCCAGCATTGGCGTGAGTGCGCATGCACCACGGGATGGAGGAGAGAAGGGGGATAGACTCGCCATGTTAGAAATCTGGTGTTTGGATGCTCCGGAGCTGCACGAGAGTAATCGATCGAAATAGAGCACATCCGTACTTCTGGGAGCTTCTCATCGAGTGTACAGCCTCCATAATTTACGAACATCACGTTTGGCAGGACAGAGTATTGCATTTGTATTTAATTTAGGCCATTTTATGTTACTAGTATTGTTGGTGTCCAGTTGTTATGTAGCGAGAGATAAAATAACCCCACTTAAGTGCTGATCTTACCCTCCAATTTCTTTAGAATAGGCGATTGAATGCACGAATTTAGAGTTTAGAGCCTCGTAGCCTGGTGGATAGCGCGCAGGACTCGTAATTCTGTGGCGCCGGTTCGATTCCCGCACGAGGCAGAAACAAATGGGCAAAGTTTCTTTCACCCTGAATGCCCCTGTTACCTAGCAGTAAATAGGTACCTGGGAGTTAGTCAGCTGTCACTGGGCTGCTTCCTGGGGGTGGAGGCCTGGTCGAGGACCGGGCCGCGGGGACACTAAAAAAGCCCCGAAATCATCTCAAATCATCTCAGCGTGGAAATAACTGTGAGAGGGACAAGTTTCTACCAGCATGTTCACTTGTCGTTGGGGACGGCTGACTCAGACAGGAATAAAGGGGTTGACGCAGCCGGACGTTATCTGCGTTATCTCTGGCAGATAAGCTGTTTCTGTCTTATATAGCAGTCAGCTAATATACTCATTTTCTCACTGGAATTTAACCATTTGAATGATTTATTTTATAATCCGAAGTGTATTAACTTCATATTATTTAATCCCAAGTTGTAGGGTGTATGGAGTTAGTTCTGAATTGGCATTAATATTACAGTTCATTTCTCTAAATATATTGAATTATATTCATGCATTTATTATTGGGGATCCATAAGCCACTGGTTCTCTGATCTTTAACATTAATTTTGGTCCTTCGAAACATTTAATATAATTTCATTGTAGATCTAATTCCTCCCCGACACTGTCTGCCTGTTCGCAAGTTACAGTCTGGTGCAAAAACCAGAGACCCCTTTTGAGGTTTAAATCCCCACCCCCCTCCCGATAATCCCCAACCCCCTCCCGATAATCCCCAACCCCCTCCCGATAATCCCCAACCCCCTCCCGATAAAACAGCTTCTGCTCCTCACGTTGTGTACTCACGACCTCATCGTCACCAACACGCTGTTTCACCTTCCCTCCCGCAACAAGACATCATGGATACACCTATGCTCTCGGCATTGGCATCTTACTGATTATATCATCACCAGGAGGAAAGACAGGCAGGACATGAGAGTGACTACGACCATGTTTGGTGCCAACTGATGAAATGACCATTGCCTTATTGTGTCGAAGTGCAAACTTCACAGCCTGCCCACGAGAAAACCCCAAAGTCTGAAGAATATTGAGACTCAATGTCTAAGCTGAAGAGCAGTAAAGGTGTTGACTGATTCTTCAACGACCTAGAAGGCAGTGACTGATTCTTCAACGACCTAGAAGGCAGTGACTGATTCTTCAACGACCTAGAAGGCAGTGACTGATTCTTCAACGACCTAGAAGGCAGTGACTGATTCTTCAACGACCTAGAAGGCAGTGACTGATTCTTCAACGACCTAGAAGGCAGTGACTGATTCTTCAACGACCTAGAAGGCAGTGACTGATTCTTCAACGACCTAGAAGGCAGTGACTGATTCTTCAACGACCTAGAAGGCAGTGACTGATTCTTCAACGACCTAGAAGGCAGTGACTGATTCTTCAACGACCTAGAAGGCAGTGACTGATTCTTCAACGACCTAGAAGGCAGTGACTGATTCTTCAACGACCTAGAAGGCAGTGACTGATTCTTCAACGACCTAGAAGGCAGTGACTGATTCTTCAACGGCCTAGAAGGCAGTGACTGATTCTTCAACGACCTAGAAGGCAGTGACTGCATCTTCAACGACCTAGAAGGCAGTGACTGATTCTTCAACGACCTAGAAGGCAGTGACTGATTCTTCAACGACCTAGAAGGCAGTGACTGATTCTTCAACGACCTAGAAGGCAGTGACTGATTCTTCAACGACCTAGAAGGCAGTGACTGATTCTTCAACGACCTAGAAGGCAGTGACTGATTCTTCAACGACCTAGAAGGCAGTGACTGATTCTTCAACGACCTAGAAGGCAGTGACTGATTCTTCAACGACCTAGAAGGCAGTGACTGATTCTTCAACGACCTAGAAGGCAGTGACTGATTCTTCAACGACCTAGAAGGCAGTGACTGATTCTTCAACGACCTAGAAGGCAGTGACTGATTCTTCAACGACCTAGAAGGCAGTGACTGATTCTTCAACGACCTAGAAGGCAGTGACTGATTCTTCAACGACCTAGAAGGCAGTGACTGATTCTTCAACGACCTAGAAGGCAGTGACTGATTCTTCAACGACCTAGAAGGCAGTGACTGATTCTTCAACGACCTAGAAGGCAGTGACTGATTCTTCAACGACCTAGAAGGCAGTGACTGATTCTTCAACGACCTAGAAGGCAGTGACTGATTCTTCAACGACCTAGAAGGCAGTGACTGATTCTTCAACGACCTAGAAGGCAGTGACTGATTCTTCAACGACCTAGAAGGCAGTGACTGATTCTTCAACGACCTAGAAGGCAGTGACTGATTCTTCAACGACCTAGAAGGCAGTGACTGATTCTTCAACGACCTAGAAGGCAGTGACTGATTCTTCAACGACCTAGAAGGCAGTGACTGATTCTTCAACGACCTAGAAGGCAGTGACTGATTCTTCAACGACCTAGAAGGCAGTGACTGATTCTTCAACGACCTAGAAGGCAGTGACTGATTCTTCAACGACCTAGAAGGCAGTGACTGATTCTTCAACGACCTAGAAGGCAGTGACTGATTCTTCAACGACCTAGAAGGCAGTGACTGATTCTTCAACGACCTAGAAGGCAGTGACTGATTCTTCAACGACCTAGAAGGCAGTGACTGATTCTTCAACGACCTAGAAGGCAGTGACTGATTCTTCAACGACCTAGAAGGCAGTGACTGATTCTTCAACGGCCTAGAAGGCAGTGACTGATTCTTCAACGACCTAGAAGGCAGTGACTGCATCTTCAACGACCTAGAAGGCAGTGACTGATTCTTCAACGACCTAGAAGGCAGTGACTGATTCTTCAACGACCTAGAAGGCAGTGACTGATTCTTCAACGACCTAGAAGGCAGTGACTGATTCTTCAACGACCTAGAAGGCAGTGACTGATTCTTCAACGGCCTAGAAGGCAGTGACTGATTCTTCAACGACCTAGAAGGCAGTGACTGATTCTTCAACGACCTAGAAGGCAGTGACTGATTCTTCAACGACCTAGAAGGCAGTGACTGATTCTTCAACGACCTAGAAGGCAGTGACTGATTCTTCAACGACCTAGAAGGCAGTGACTGATTCTTCAACGACCTAGAAGGCAGTGACTGATTCTTCAACGACCTAGAAGGCAGTGACTGATTCTTCAACGACCTAGAAGGCAGTGACTGATTCTTCAACGGCCTAGAAGGCAGTGACTGATTCTTCAACGACCTAGAAGGCAGTGACTGCATCTTCAACGACCTAGAAGGCAGTGACTGATTCTTCAACGACCTAGAAGGCAGTGACTGATTCTTCAACGACCTAGAAGGCAGTGACTGATTCTTCAACGACCTAGAAGGCAGGGTGCTAGACACACCCCAGAAGGGCCAGGACAACATCGATGTGAGGTGGGCAGCCTAAAGAGATGCAGTCTACTCTACTGTTCTCGAGCACCTCGAACCAGCAACCCGCATAAACCAGGACCGGTTTGACGAAAACGATGAGGAGAAACTGATACTGCGGTAAAAAAATATCACCTGTTCTCTGCACACCAGAATGATCTTACATCACAATGGAAGAAAGATGCCTTTGCCAGTGCCCGAATAATGGTACGAAGGAAATGCTGTGAGATGCAGGACGCATGGTTTAGCAAGAAGGCCGATGAAATCCAAGGTTATGCAGTCACGACACCAAGCGTTTCTATGACGCTCTGAAGGTAATATATATGGACCACAGCCCTCTGGCTCAGCTTCTATCATCAGTGCAGATGGGACCAACTGCTGACAAAGAAGATGCAGATCTTGGATAGATGGGGTGAGCAGTTTAATCAAGTCCTTAACCGCCCTGCCACAATTAACGACGAGGCCATTACTCGCCTGCCTTGAGTGTAGATCAACCAGGACCTTGATAAGCCTCCACCAGAAAAAGTCAGGAAGGGGCCAGTAGTGTAATATGTGACTAGAGCGACGCGCACCACCTGCCCAGGTGGCACTCGTGAGTGCCACCTGGGCAGGTGGTGCACGTCGCTCTAGTCACATATTACACTACTGGGGCCGGCAATGGTGTTCTCAAACGTCCTCAAACACTCTAAATTTTTTTTAGTAATCTACATGGTAAATGCTCCCATTTTCCCCAATGGATCAACATCGTAACATGAGCAGAATTATTATTTTAATAAATTGACAATTTCACATTAACAAAAATGTAAATAGTAAAATATCACCATTTATTTTCATTGTGGTTTCAGAGTAGCATTATGATCTTCATTTCACTCGTTTAGATTATAGTTTGGGTGTATAGTTTACTGTAAAAAACATGTATTAATAAGAATTATCTCTATCTCTTATTTGTCTCTGTTTGGAATTATGTCCAATCCCAAGTCTTTTTCTCTAGTCGTTAGAGGGAGGTAATTTCTCTTCAATCTG
>NC_091220.1:8664495-8871995 GCF_040958095.1 Procambarus clarkii
AACTCCCAGGTACCTATTTACTGCTAGGTAACAGGGGCACTTAGGGTGAAAGAAACTTTGCCCAATTGTTTCTGCCTCGTGCGGGAATCGAACCCGCGCCACAGAATTACGAGTCCTGCGCGCTATCCACCAGGCTACGAGGCCCCTGTGTGTGTGTGTGTGTGTGTGTGTGTGTGTGTGTGTGTGTGTGTGTGTGTGTGTGTGTGTGTGTGTGTGTTTGTGTTGCAAGTTTCAGAGGTGTCTCTCCGACTTGCCAGCTACAACTGATCTGTGTATGTGTTTTGACCCTGGAATATGTTCATTCCGGTCGTGTGTGTGCCTCTTTCCTCTCTGACTGTAGTCAGTTGTAGCGTAATGTTTTCATTGGATAGTTGTTGGATTTCCCTTTTTGGGCCTTATTATGTTGGGTGTTTCCGTCTGTTTTTTATTTATTTTGGTGGGTGGTAACGGCCATCATTTGTGGAGGGTTAGGTTAGGTTAGGTTAGGTTATTGTGTGTGTTATTGTTATTGTTATGTTTGTCTGTCGTGTGATACTGGTGCTCTGTATTTGAAGTACCTTATGTGTGTTCCACTTGTGTGGTTGGTGTACATATTTTTTTTTTTTTTTTTTTTGAGATATATAGAAGAGTTGTTACATTCTTGTAGAGCCACTAGTACGCGTAGCGTTTCGGGCAAGTCCTTAATCCTATGGTCCCTGGAATACGATCCCCTGCCGCGAAGAATCGTTTTTTCATCCAAGTACACATTTTACTGTTGCGTTAAACAGAGGCTACAGTTAAGGAATTGCGCCCAGTAAATCCTCCCCGGCCAGGATACGAACCCATGACATAGCGCTCGCGGAACGCCAGGCGAGTGTCTTACCACTACACCACGGAGACGTGCACGTATATGTGCTGTGCCCTGGGTATGTGTCTTCTGTATTAGCATTGTGAATATATTGTTTTATAAAGTTATGTATTGGTTTGGTGTATTGTGGAGCCCTGGTTTGGTGTATTGTGGAGCCCTGGTTTGGTGTATTGTGGAGCCCTGGTTTGGTGTATTGTGGAGCCCTGGTTTGGTGTATTGTGGAGCCCTGGTTTGGTGTATTGTGGAGCCCTGGTTTGGTGTATTGTGGAGCCCTGGTTTGGTGTATTGTGGAGCCCTGGTTTGGTGTATTGTGGAGCCCTGGTTTGGTGTATTGTGGAGCCCTGGTTTGGTGTATTGTGGAGCCCTGGTTTGGTGTATTGTGGAGCCCTGGTTTGGTGCATTGTGGAGCCCTGGTTTGGTGTATTGTGGAGCCCTGGTTTGGTGTATTGTGGAGCCCTGGTTTGGTGTATTGTGGAGCCCTGGTTTGGTGTATTGTGGAGCCTTGGTTTGGTGTATTGTGGAGCCCTGGTTTGGTGTATTGTGGAGCCCTGGTTTGGTGTATTGTGGAGCCCTGGTTTGGTGTATTGTGGAGCCCTGGTTTGGTGTATTGTGGAGCCCTGGTTTGGTGTATTGTGGAGCCCTGGTTTGGTGTATTGTGGAGCCCTGGTTTGGTGTATTGTGGAGCCCTGGTTTGGTGTATTGTGGAGCCCTGGTTTGGTGTATTGTGGAGCCCTGGTTTGGTGTATTGTGGAGCCCTGGTTTGGTGTATTGTGGAGCCCTGGTTTGGTGTATTGTGGAGCCCTGGTTTGGTGTATTGTGGAGCCCTGGTTTGGTGTATTGTGGAGCCCTGGTTTGGTGTATTGTGGAGCCCTGGTTTGGTGTATTGTGGAGCCCTGGTTTGGTGCATTGTGGAGCCCTGGTTTGGTGTATTGTGGAGCCCTGGTTTGGTGCATTGTGGAGCCCTGGTTTGGTGTATTGTGGAGCCCTGGTTTGGTGCATTGTGGAGCCCTGGTTTGGTGCATTGTGGAGCCCTGGTTTGGTGTATTGTGGAGCCCTGGTTTGGTGCATTGTGGAGCCCTGGTTTGGTGTATTGTGGAGCCCTGGTTTGGTGCATTGTTTCTGGCGCTGTATCTGCTGGTGTTCGTGTACAACAATGTTACTTTGGTATCTTTACATTTATGTGTATATAACTGTTGTTTTATATAATATATAAAGAAAAAAAATACATTTTGCGACTCCACCAGAGGGTCTTTCTCTCCACCTGAGTGGACCTCGGTGATTGCTCTCGCTTGTTGCTAGGACTTTCTGCAAAGTGACCTCTTGCAGTGTTACCACCAGTTCTAGTGCCGTTACATGCAATTTCAGGAATAAAACAATATATAATGTCCTCAACGTCCTCCCAGCAAGCATAAGAAATATTGCCGGAACAACCGTGGACATTTTCAAGAGGAAACTAGATTTATTCCTCCAAGGAGTGCCGGACCAACCGGGCTGTGGTGGGTATGTGGGCCTGCGGGCCGCTCCAAGCAACAGCCTGGTGGACCAAACTCTCACAAGTCAAGCCTGGCCTCGGGCCGGGCTTGGGCAGTAGAAGAACTCCCAGAACCCCATCAACCAGGTATATGTGGGCCTGCGGGCCGCTCCAAGCAACAGCCTGGTGGACCAAACTCTCACAAGTCGAGCCTGGCCTCGGGCCGGGCTTGGGGAGTAGAAGAACTCCCAGAACCCCATCAACCAGGTATATGTGGGCCTGCGGGCCGCTCCAAGCAACAGCCTGGTGGACCAAACTCTCACAAGTCAAGCCTGGCCTCGGGCCGGGCTTGGGGAGTAGAAGAACTCCCAGAACCCCATCAACCAGGTATATGTGGGCCTGCGGGCCGCTCCAAGCAACAGCCTGGTGGACCAAACTCTCACAAGTCGAGCCTGGCCTCGGGCCGGGCTTGGGGAGTAGAAGAACTCCCAGAACCCCATCAACCAGGTATATGTGGGCCTGCGGGCCGCTCCAAGCAACAGCCTGGTGGACCAAACTCTCACAAGTCAAGCCTGGCCTCGGGCCGGGCTTGGGGAGTAGAAGAACTCCCAGAACCCCATCAACCAGGTATATGTGGGCCTGCGGGCCGCTCCAAGCAACAGCCTGGTGGACCAAACTCTCACAAGTCAAGCCTGGCCTCGGGCCGGGCTTGGGGAGTAGAAGAACTCCCAGAACCCCATCAACCAGGTATATGTGGGCCTGCGGGCCGCTCCAAGCAACAGCCTGGTGGACCAAACTCTCACAAGCCAAGCCTGGCCTCGGGCCGGGCTTGGGCAGTAGAAGAACTCCCAGAACCCCATCAACCAGGTATATGTGGGCCTGCGGGCCGCTCCAAGCAACAGCCTGGTGGACCAAACTCTCACAAGTCGAGCCTGGCCTCGGGCCGGGCTTGGGGAGTAGAAGAACTCCCAGAACCCCATCAACCAGGTATATGTGGGCCTGCGGGCCGCTCCAAGCAACAGCCTGGTGGACCAAACTCTCACAAGTCAAGCCTGGCCTCGGGCCGGGCTTGGGGAGTAGAAGAACTCCCAGAACCCCATCAACCAGGTATATGTGGGCCTGCGGGCCGCTCCAAGCAACAGCCTGGTGGACCAAACTCTCACAAGTCGAGCCTGGCCTCGGGCCGGGCTTGGGGAGTAGAAGAACTCCCAGAACCCCATCAACCAGGTATATGTGGGCCTGCGGGCCGCTCCAAGCAACAGCCTGGTGGACCAAACTCTCACAAGTCAAGCCTGGCCTCGGGCCGGGCTTGGGGAGTAGAAGAACTCCCAGAACCCCATCAACCAGGTATATGTGGGCCTGCGGGCCGCTCCAAGCAACAGCCTGGTGGACCAAACTCTCACAAGTCAAGCCTGGCCTCGGGCCGGGCTTGGGGAGTAGAAGAACTCCCAGAACCCCATCAACCAGGTATATGTGGGCCTGCGGGCCGCTCCAAGCAACAGCCTGGTGGACCAAACTCTCACAAGTCGAGCCTGGCCTCGGGCCGGGCTTGGGGAGTAGAAGAACTCCCAGAACCCCATCAACCAGGTATATGTGGGCCTGCGGGCCGCTCCAAGCAACAGCCTGGTGGACCAAACTCTCACAAGTCAAGCCTGGCCTCGGGCCGGGCTTGGGGAGTAGAAGAACTCCCAGAACCCCATCAACCAGGTATCAACCAGGTATAATATCCCTCACAATGGAGTCTGCCTCTGCCACATCTCTTCCTAGCGCATTTCTTTTGTTAAGTACCCTGATACTGAAAAAAATATTATTTGTTTAATTAAATTATGTACACGCCGACCTGAGACAAGCGTCGTCTCGTGGTAAATGACGACGCTCCAGGGATAACTCAACTGGGTACTCCACCAAATACGACGCTCCAGGGATAACTCAACTGGGTACTCCACCAAATACGACGCTCCAGGGATAACTCAACTGGGGACTCCACCAAATACGACGCTCCAGGGATAACTCAACTGGGGACTCCACCAAATACGACGCTCCAGGGATAACTCAACTGGGGACTCCACCAAATACGACGCTCCAGGGATAACTCAACTGGGGACTCCACCAAATACGACGCTCCAGGGATAACTCAACTGGGGACTCCACCAAATACGACGCTCCAGGGATAACTCAACTGGGGACTCCACCAAATACGACGCTCCAGGGATAACTCAACTGGGGACTCCACCAAATACGACGCTCCAGGGATAACTCAACTGGGTACTCCACCAAATACGACGCTCCAGGGATAACTCAACTGGGTACTCCACCAAATACGACGCTCCAGGGATAACTCAACTGGGGACTCCACCAAATACGACGCTCCAGGGATAACTCAACTGGGGACTCCACCAAATACGACGCTCCAGGGATAACTCAACTGGGTACTCCACCAAATACGACGCTCCAGGGATAACTCAACTGGGTACTCCACCAAATACGACGCTCCAGGGATAACTCAACTGGGTACTCCACCAAATACGACGCTCCAGGGATAACTCAACTGGGGACTCCACCAAATACGACGCTCCAGGGATAACTCAACTGGGTACTCCACCAAATACGACGCTCCAGGGATAACTCAACTGGGGACTCCACCAAATACGACGCTCCAGGGATAACTCAACTGGGTACTCCACCAAATACGACGCTCCAGGGATAACTCAACTGGGTACTCCACCAAATACGACGCTCCAGGGATAACTCAACTGGGGACTCCACCAAATACGACGCTCCAGGGATAACTCAACTGGGGACTCCACCAAATACGACGCTCCAGGGATAACTCAACTGGGTACTCCACCAAATACGACGCTCCAGGGATAACTCAACTGGGGACTCCACCAAATACGACGCTCCAGGGATAACTCAACTGGGTACTCCACCAAATACGACGCTCCAGGGATAACTCAACTGGGTACTCCACCAAATACGACGCTCCAGGGATAACTCAACTGGGGACTCCACCAAATACGACGCTCCAGGGATAACTCAACTGGGGACTCCACCAAATACGACGCTCCAGGGATAACTCAACTGGGTACTCCACCAAATACGACGCTCCAGGGATAACTCAACTGGGGACTCCACCAAATGTGCAATTAATGCCAGAAATACACAAATTGAGGAAATATGCAATTTATGTCAACATTCTCACTGTTATCACTGTTATCTTTTAAATTAATTAATATTCTAGCTGTATGCTTATATTTAGAGAATCACAGGCGCATTACCAGTCTCGGTGATTTCTTCCACTCACACTAACATGAACAGCACTGAACACTAAGTGAGAGCACAATACGTAGCCGGGGTCGGAACCGGGCAGTCTCCGTGGTGTAGTGGTAAGACACTCGCCTGGCGTTCCGCGAGCGCTATGTCATGGGTTCGTATCCTGGCCGGGGAGGATTTACTGGGCGCAATTCCTTAACTGTAGCCTCTGTTTAACGCAACAGTAAAATGTGTACTTGGATGAAAAAACGATTCTTCGCGGCAGGGGATCGTATTCCAGGGACCATAGGATTAAGGACTTGCCCGAAACGCTACGCGTACTAGTGGCTCTACAAGAATGTAACAACTCTTGTATATATCTCAAAAAAAAAAAAAAAAAAAACTTTCACTAAGAAGATGCCTCGTAGTCTGGTGGATAGCGCGCAGGACTCGTAATTCTGTGGCGCGGGTTCGATTCCCGCACGAGGCAGAAACAAATGGGCAAAGTTTCTTTCACCCTGAATGCCCCTGTTACCTAGCAGTAAATTTGCTGGGAGTTAGTCAGCTGTCACGGGCTGCTTCCTGGGGGTGGAGGCCTGGTCGAGGACCGGGCCGCGGGGACACTAAAGCCCCGAAATCATCTCAAGATAACCTCAAGATAAGAGCCGTCTGTGGCATAAGCTTCCAGCAATGATTTAAAGACAGCTGGTATCACGATTCTCCTTGATGTTAGTGAAATTGTGAAGACCGTGTCTATGTTCGAGATCAACATGACTCTCCTTCTCCCACTTGTGTGTGGATTAATAGTTATTAAATTGGAAGTTGTGCTAATCAATTTGAGTTATTACTAAATCCGAATTAAATATATTAAATTGTTTAATATATAATATATTGGATTTAATCTCCACGCTTTAGTTCACTAACGAAATTTAAGGGAATTATTTCAATTACTCGTTCAAGAGAATTAGTTCATGTATCAATATAATTAGAATTTATATTTAAATAACAAGAATAACCCTGGAAACACAAACCGAAACTGTCTTTATTTTCCGCTTGTTACAACTTGTAATAAAGTTGTTACATCTTGGCTTAACGTGTTTATGACGTATTAGAACGTTGTTACAACTTGCTCTATTGGTTGTTATAACTGGTTAGGTGGTGTTAAAACTTGTTCGAACGTTGTACCAACGTCGTAGTTTCGGTGTGTGTTTGGCGGGAATCCTCATATATATAACTTAGTTTAAGTATTATTAATTTGTAATTACTCTTATAGATTTAAACGAAGGATGAATCCTTATTAGTTGTGTCTTGCTAGATCAATTTATCAGGCCATTATTTATGTTTACAGGAGGGGAATATTTCCCAAATATTTCAGGGGAGGGGGGGCGGGGGGGGGGGTGAAACCCACTCTTCAAGAGTGACCCAGCCACACACGAGACTGCTATTTCAACTTAAAAGGCAGGCGGGAGTAAGAGGAAAAGCCTCTTTTGTTCATATGTAAGGAAGTACCTAACAGGCCGGAGCCAGAGAGTAACAGTCAGGGCCGAGAAGTCAGACTAGCGAACTGTAACGAGTGGAGTACTTGAAGAATCCGGCTGGGACCAGTTTTATTTCTAATATACGTGAACGACATGTCTACAGGAGTCGAATCCTATATGCCATTGTTTAGGAGGGAGACTCCTCTTCTTCCACTCCCTAATGCATTTGTTAACTACGCTGACACTGAAAACATTATTTCTAATGTCTCTGTGGCTTATTTGGGCTCTAAGTTTTCCCCTGAGTCCCCTTCTTCTTGTTCCACTCATGCTAAATAGTTTGTCTTTGTCCACCCTGTCAATTCCCCTGAGAACTGAGTAGGTGGTGATCATTTCTACCCTTACTCTTCTGTCTTCCAGGGAGGTGAGGTTCAGCTCCCATAGCCTTTCCTCGTAGCTCATACCTCTCAGTTCTGGGACTAGTCTGGTGGCATTCCTCTGAATCTTCTCTAGTATGGCCTTGTGTCACGATGTCCATGCCTAGTCCATACAAGGTATGGACTACACGCTGGGGCTGCATACTCCAGAATTGGTCTGACATAAGTGATATACAAGGTCCTGAACGATTCCTTACACAAGTTTCTAAAGGCAGTAGTCTGTAGTCGTCCTGTAGTCTCTGTCTATCTTCATCTGTCTTCATTCGTCTCATAATTTTTGCATCATGAGCAAACATTGAGAAGAATGAGTCTAATGAGTCTATATAGGATGATGAATGAGACTGAATCTATGTATGAGTGTGTTCGGGTGGATATAAATACGTGCTCCTCATGTAGCAACCCGTTCTTGCAAATTCGTAAAGTCAATATTGACTTATTAACTACGTGCATAGGTGATATACTAAACATAATAGATACCCTTAAAAAGATTCATAGAAAACACCGATCTTACCTAACCTTGTTAGTATCTTAAGATAAGCATCTTATTGCTTCGTAATTACAATTATTACTTAACCTATACCTATTATAGGTTAGGTAATAATTGTAATTACGAAGCAATAAGATGCTTATCTTAAGATATTAACAAGGTTAGGTAAGGTCGGTGTTTTCTATGAATCTTTTTAAGGGTATCTATTATGTTAAGTATGCCACCTATGCACATATTTAATAAGTCAATATTGACTTATTAAATTTGCGAGAACGGGTTGCATGTAGTCCATCCGACCTTTTACAAAGTCCTTAATTCTTATGGTCTTATAATGCCCTTGATATTTCTTCCCATATATGCTTTATTTCCATTATACCAATATTAAATAGCCAGTTATATCTAAATATGGCAGGCTCGTCGAAATTTGGTAACTATTGTAAAGATATATTGTTGCCATATATGTGTATGTGTGTTTGTGCATTGTTGTGCATATTTGTACCCGTTTATATGAATTTATATGTTACCCTCGTCTGTGAGTTTGTGTTGGGTTGATTATACGCACGAGTGAATGAGAGGCCCGACTCACCTGGAGAGTTAGGAGTCCAACAGCGACCACAAGAGAGGCGATAACAGCAGCCCACACCAGGGGTTGCAGGGGCCGGAACACGTTCCTCCACGTCGCCAGAGGCTGAGGCCTCAACAGGAAGGCTCCACAGTTATGCATTAAATATTGCTCAGATGCTGCAAAGTCTCTGATACGATCATCCATCAACGTAAAACAATTCACAGTGAAATTCTTTTCCTTTCTATAAATCATTCCCAAAATTCCAACCCAGGTTCCGTTTTCCATTCTGCCCCACTTGTGGTCAGGCGCACTCTCCGTCATAGTGTAGGTGAAGTTGAGTGTTGCTGAGAGCGCAGCCAACATCCTTATTGCTGACCCTGATATGGCGTTATCAGACTTCCTCTGATATAAGAAAGGTTCGTCGTCCATGGAGGTGGCCAACTGAAACCTGTACCCTTCAAATGCAGGAAAGCGGTCAGGAAACAAGATTTCTCTCCGGGTAAAAAACTGGGGATTCCACTCACCGAGGAATTTCGCACTGCTTGATGAGAAAGGCAAGACAGTAAACACCCCCATTGCATTAGGCCTTCCACTTCCCTCACTCGGGATCTCGTCAATAAGAGCCAGACTTCTGACGCTGCTGAAAACATCCTCATTAAGGACATCGAGACTGGAGCTGGGTGCCAGACTGAAGAGTAAGAGGTCCAGGGGCTTCCAGTCTAGCCACAGCGGCTGAAGGAACTGTGTTGGGTCAGCGATGAAGAGGACGAGATGGAGCACGGAGATGCCCTGAGAGAGCGCCACAACCTGCTGGTCTGGCCTCCACCTCTCATTCACTCCAAGATTTATAGTCGTGTGAAACGTCTTCTGCATCGCCTCCAGAGCCATTACCGATTGCTGGGTCTGGCCCGGAACAGAGGGATCCAGGTACAGTATCACAGTCCAGCCTCGGAACAAGTCCAAGGCCTCCGACAGCACCACCAGCTTCCTGGAGTTGATGTATGGTCGTTTGGGAACCAATGACCAACCATTACCAGCTAAAAGTACCAGGAGTAGAAAGAGTAAGATGCATTGTCGGTCCATAATTAGTATACGGAGGGACGAGTCTCCTGGCTCCTTACTTGATGGTAGCTGGAATGAGTTTACAACGGACGCGACCACTTGCTATAACAGCAACGTTTTTTTCTATTCCCCCTCACACATCCCTTTACCCCTCACATTTCACAGGTTCTCCCCCTTCACAACTCACAGGCCTCTCTCACACCTCCCAGCTCACAGGAAATATCCTGTCCTCGGGAGTCAATGAAAACAAGGCGTTGGCCAAGAACGAGCAATTCCTCATTGATTATGTTGATAAACACATTATGTTTAAAGGATGATTCAGGAGGTATCAGGACAAACATAACACCATAATAAATTAGGAGTGCAGAAGGCAGCTTGACCTAGGCAAGACAGCTCCTACTGACACCAAAACTAATTAAAAACATTAGACCAAAAATAAACGAAATTGCTGAAGCTCAAACCATCTTCCTGTGATGATCGTCATTAGTCAGAATTCGTACGTACTTAGCTTTTAGTTAGTATTCAGCTGGGAGTTAGTTTGCAGTCTCCGTGGTGTAGTGGTAAGACACTCGCCTGGCGTTCCGCGAGCGCTATGTCATGGGTTCGTATCCTGGCCGGGGAGGATTTACTGGGCGCAAATCCTTAACTGTAGCCTCTGTTTAACGCAACAGTAAAATGTGTACTTGGATGAAAAAACGATTCTTCGCGGCAGGGGATCGTATTCCAGGGACCATAGGATTAAGGACTTGCCCGAAACGCTACGCGTACTAGTGGCTCTACAAGAATGTAACAACTCTTGTATATATCTCAAAAAAAAAAAAGCTGTCACGGGCTACTTCCTGGTGAGTGAATAAGATGCATAACCCTTGGTGAGTTATGCATCTTCTATGGTCATTTTATACCCATGCCACGAGTACACAGACTCACTACTGCCTCGGCAAATATTATTTCCATCTGAGAGGAAGACAATGGACTTAATTCCATTGTCCCAGTAAACAAAATTTCTTTCTATCCACAATTGCTCCTAGAAACATACCCAAATCTATTTCTTCCATCCTTGAAACAGAAAGTTCTATTCACAATACACCTGTGTATACTTATAGCTGATTTTTCTCATACCTGGTTTATTGGTTTATTATTACTGATGTTCCATTGTTTCGTTGTGCGTCCTCGTACAAATTAACTTCCTTCAAAACGTGGAAGAGGTTCGACATCTTAAGCAATGTCTTCTTGAGGGTTAGTTTGCTATCCTTTGTTATGGTATAAGGGAGCCGGTCGGCCGAGCGGACAGCACACTGGACTTGTGATCCTGTGGTCCCGGGTTCGATCCCGGGCGCCGGCGAGAAACAATGGGCAGAGTTTGTTTCACCCTATCCCCCCTGTTACCTAGCAGTAAAATAGGTACCTGGGTGTTAGTCAGCTGTCACGGGCTGCTTCCTGGGGGTGGAGGCCTGGTCGAGGACCGGGCCGCGGGGACACTAAAGCCCCGAAATCATCTCAAGATAACCTCAAGAAGATGGTTCATGTTTTTCTTTTGTCTACCATTTCCCCCCCCCCCCTCTCTGAGGGGATATCATGCTCTCTCTGAGGGGATATCATGCTCTCTCTGAGGGGATATCATGCTCTCTCTGAGGGGATATCATGCTCTCTCTGAGGGGATATCATGCTCTCTCTGAGGGGATATCATGCTCTCTCTGAGGGGATATCATGCTCTCTCTGAGGGGATATCATGCTCTCTCTGAGGGGATATCATGCTCTCTCTGAGGGGATATCATGCTCTCTCTGAGGGGATATCATGCTCTCTCTGAGGGGATATCATGCTCTCTCTGAGGGGATATCATGCTCTCTCTGAGGGGATATCATGCTCTCTCTGAGGGGATATCATGCTGAATATTTTCCGGACTAGTATCTTTTCTAAATCCTCACACTTGCTCACTCAGCAAGTATGCCTAAGTATTAGGCATACAGGGGATTGTAGCGAGGTCATGATGATGCATTATTGTTACAATGAATCTCCGTGGTGTAGTGGTAAGACACTCGCCTGGCGTTCCGCGAGCGCTATGTCATGGGTTCGTATCCTGGCCGGGGAGGATTTACTGGGCGCAATTCCTTAACTGTAGCCTCTGTTTAACGCAACAGTAAAATGTGTACTTGGATGAAAAAACGATTCTTCGCGGCAGGGGATCGTATTCCAGGGACCATAGGATTAAGGACTTGCCCGAAACGCTACGCGTACTAGTGGCTCTACAAGAATGTAACAACTCTTGTATATATCTCAAAAAAATCTAAGACCAGGAGACCACTCTGTTCACACTGCGTCACACGTGAGATGACAGGCGTAGGATCACTGGAGTGTTTCCAGTGTGTGCGTTACATATTTCCATCAGTTTGTTCGATTGAGTTTATGGGAGAGTTTCCGTGTGGTTATCTTATCTTGAGGTTATCTTGAGATGATTTCGGGGCTTTTAGTGTCCCCGCGGCCCGGTCCTCGACCAGGCCTCCACCCCCAGGAAGCAGCCCGTGACAGCTGACTAACTCCCAGGTACCTATTTACTGCTAGGTAACAGGGGCATTCAGGGTGAAAGAAACTTTGCCCATTTGTTTCTGCCTTGTGCGGGAATCGAACCCGCGCCACAGAATTACGAGTCCTGCGCGCTATCCACCAGGCTACGAGGCCCCTACGAGGTGTGGGTCAAGAAACCTTCCACCGTTCCTTTTCTATTATGTTTTTATGCTCTGGAGATGTATGACTTCGTCCCCTTTTCTGTTTTAACTATGTGAGTTGACTTGCAGCGTATGCGATAATTTAAAAGGTAGTGAATATATGTAATGTTATTATTAAAAGAAAAAGGAATAAAACTTGACATTTATGCTTCAGATATTAGTTGAATAGCTTCAATTTTGTTGTTGGTTTGTTTGTATTACCATATATATTGTTAATAAATATCTCTATTTTAGCTTTAAGTAGTACCAAGGTGTGAAAAATGCTGTAATGTTTAATTCAATTTTCAGCTGTTCGTGACAGACTGGAATCAATGAGGTGTTGCTCGTCTGTTGGCCAGACAACGCCTTGTTTTCATTGATTAACGAACACGGACACGTCACTGTGAACGAGGTGTGGCATGACAAGGAGGTGTGAGGGTTACTGAGAGGTGAGAGGGGACCTGCAAGGTTTGAGGGTACCCGAGAGGTGTGAGGGTACCGGAGAGGTGTGAGGGGACCTGCAAGGGTGTGAAGGAGATACAGAATATAGCGAGTGGTCGCGTCCGTTGTAAACTCACTAGAGCTACCATCAAGCAAGGAGCCAAGAGACTCGTTCCTCCGTATACTAATTATGGACCGACAATGCATCTTACTCTTTCTACTCCTGGTACTTTTAGCTGGTAATGGTTGGTCATTGGTTCCCAAACGACCATACATCAACTCCAGGAAGCTGGTGGTGCTGTCGGAGGCCTTGGACTTGTTCCGAGGCTGGACTGTGATAATGTACCTGGATCCCTCTGTTCCAGGCCAAACCCAGCAATCGGTAATGGCTCTGGAGGCGATGCAGAAGACGTTTTACACGACTATAAATCTTGGTGTGAATGAGAAGTGGAGGCCAGACCAGCAGGTTGTGGCGCTCTCTCAGGGCATCTCCGTGCTCCATCTCGTCCTCTTCATCGCTGACCCAACACAGTTCCTTCAGCCGCTGTGGCTAGACTGGAAGCCCCTGGACCTCTTACTCTTCAGTCTGGCACCCAGCTCCAGTCTCGATGTCCTTAATGAGGAGGTTTTCAGCAGCGTCAGAAGTCTGGCTCTTATTGACGAGATCCCGAGTGAGGGAAGTGGAAGGCCTAATGCAATGGGGGTGTTTACTGTCTTGCCTTTCTCATCAAGCAGTGTGAAATTCCTCGGTGAGTGGAATCCCCAGTTTTTTACTCGGAGAGAAATCTTGTTTCCTGACCGCTTTCCTGCATTTGAAGGGTACAGGTTTCAGTTGGCCACCTCCATGGACGACGAACCTTTCTTATATCAGAGGAAGTCTGATAACGCCATATCAGGGTCAGCAATAAGGATGTTGGCTGCGCTCTCAGCAACACTAAACTTCACCTACACTATGACGGAGAGTGCGCCTGACCACAAGTGGGGCAGAATGGAAAACGGAACCTGGGTTGGAATTCTGGGAATGATTTATAGAAAGGAAAAGAATTTCACTGTGAATTGTTTTGCATTGGTGGATGATCGTATCAGAGACTTTGCAGCATCGGAGCAATATTTAATGCATAACTGTGGAGCCTTCCTGTTGAGGCCTCAGCCCCTGGCGACGTGGAGGAACGTGTTCCGGCCCCTGCAACCCCTGGTGTGGGCTGCTGTTATCGCCTCTCTTGTGGTCGCTGTTGGACTCCTAACTCTCCAGGTGAGTCGGGCCTCTCATTCACTGGTGCATATAATCAACCCAACACAAACTCACAGACGAGGGTAAAATATAAATTCATACAAACATGCAGGAATGTGGTCAACATTACAGACGTATAATGATATACCTTCAAAAATGTACACCCTTACCACGCCAGGGATCTATGCTTTACCAAACAACTACAGGGAAAAACACCGCTGAAACTAAGCGTTAAGCGATAATCATGTTTTAACATATCTGGAAGATGGAATCTCACCTCGACAAGCTGCACCCAAATGTTAAGTTATTATTTATTTATTATTTTTATTTATTTATGCATATACAAGAATGTACATAAGGAATGTGAGGATACAAATATGGTAATTACAGTCTTGTAAAGCCACTAGCACGCGCAGCGTTTCGGGCAGGTAAATGTCGTATTGTAAAGTATGTCGTTCCAGCTCCCATGGAACTACGGGCTCACCATAGCCCGTGCTACTTGGAACTTTGTTCCAGGTAGCGAATCTTTAACAACAACAACCCATGGAAGCCAGTCTCTCTCTCTCTCTCTGTGCTCTGGGTCGTCATCACTGCATCCAGCACACGCCGTCTGTCCACGGGCTTAAGTAATAACCGGGTCGGCCGAGCGAACAGCACGCTGGACTTGTGATCCTGTGGTCCCGGGTTCGATCCCGGGCGCCGGCGAGAAACAATGGACAGAGTTTCTTTCACCCTATGCCCCTGTTACCTAGCAGTAAAATAGGTACCTGGGTATTAGTCAGCTGTCACGGGCTGCTTCCTGGGGGTGGAGGCTTGGTCGAGGACCGGGCCGCGGGGACACTAAAGCCCCGAAATCATCTCAAGATAACCTCAAGATAAGATAATAATAATAATAATTTTTATTTAGGTAAGGTACATACATAAAGAGATTTTACAAAGTTTGTTGGCTTTATAGATAGAGCTAGTACATACAATGCCTAAAGCCACTATTACGCAAAGCGTTTCGGGCAGTCGTGTGTCGGATGTTGTGGTGGCATTATATTAACTTTATTCATTACACATTCTGATTTCAATTTGATATTAAATATTACCCAAGTGAACTCAGATATTATTTAGCTTACTACTATAATTGTAAATTTTATTTATTGTTCATCTGGTGTTCTTGTTTCTTCCTGCAACATCTTTTCCTAATCCCTTGTAAAATGCTCCTTCAAACTGCGAGGCGAGGGAGAGTTTTGTAAGTTAGTAAAGTAAGTAAGTAATTATCAAAAGAAGGCACCAAACCGGGAAGGCTATGTAGCACCATCAAATACGCAAAATAATCAGAGGGCGCTAAATATCACCAAGGATGCCAATACGAGAACAAAAACGCATAAGGCGAACGATATCAAAAGTATCCGAGTCACCAAGAGTTCTATCGAGGGACAGGTGACCGCGAGGGGCGGTCGGAAAGCAAGACACACGCTCGTCCTGGAAGTCAGGACATTCAAGAAGGACATGCACGACCGTAAGAGGGACAATGCAACTAGGACAATAAGGGGCAGGGCGGCGCTCCATCAAGTGACCATGGGTTAAGCGAGTATGGCCAATACGCAACCTCGCCAGAGCTGTTTCCCACCGCCGGTTACGGTGGAAGGAGGACGTCCACGAGGAAACACAACATTTAAGAGTACGTAGCTTGTTACCAGTAACAGACAACCAAGAAGCCTGCCAACGGGTTGGACTGAGGAATGGATAACCGGGTAAAAGTCGGAATATGGAATGCCTTTACGAGAGATGGGACAAGAGTGGACAGCTTCCTTGGCGGCAGCATCCGCACGCTCATTTAAAGACACACCAATATGGCTGGGAACCCAACAAAACTCAACCGACTTAAATTTACTGTGAACGAGAAACAGCCAATGCTGGATCTCGACAACCACTGGATGAACCGGATTAAAGGACCCGAGAGCCATGAGGGCACTACGAGAGTCAACAACAACTACAAAGGAAGACTGACAACGAGAAAGCAGGAGACGAAGAGCATAGAGAATAGCATAAAGTTCCGCTGTAAAGATGCTAGTCTCCAGAGGTAAGCGACACATATAAGTGCGATCAGGAAAAACAACAGAGTAGCCAACACCGTCCGCTGACTTAGACCCATCGGTGAAGACAGAAACGGAGCGGGAGTGAGAAGAAAAGTGCTCGAGGAAAAGGCGTTTTAGAACTGTAGGAGGGGTAAAAGCTTTAGTGATACGGGTCAAGGATGTACAAAACCGCGGAAGAGGGACCCTCCACGGGGGCAAAGAAGGAACAACACGAGGAGAAACATCAGAAATACGAACGGAAAGAGAATCCTGCAGGCGAGATAACCGGACAGAAAGAGGGAGGTGGTGAAGAGGAACAGGAACCGCAGGAGAGGTAAAAGTTAAAGCACGACAGAGGCGAGAGGAAGGATGTTGCAAGGACCGCGCAAGATAGCGAAGACAGTAGCGATCACGGCGGTCCTGGAGAGACAGGAAGCCAGTGTCAACATACAAGCTAAGGACGGGAGTCGAACGAAAGGCACCAGAACTGAGGCTCAACCCAGTATGGTGCAAAGCATCAAGACGGCGAAGAGTAGAAGGAGAAGCAGACGAGTAAGCAGGGCAACCATAATAGAGCTTAGACAGGACGAGAGAGGAATGTAAAGCAAGGAGAGTGCGCCTATCTGCCCCCCAAGAAGTATGGGACAAGACCCGAAGGAGGGTAAGGGCCTTAGAGCACTCAACACGGAGGTAAGAGATATGGGGAGACCAAGACAAACGAGTGTCAACGAATAACCCCAAAAGCTTCGCGGAATCTTTGTATTCAAGGGGATGACCATAAAGTGACAAAGAGGGACGAAGAACAACCCGTTTCCGCGTAAAAGTCATGGCACAAGTCTTAGAAGTAGAGAACTTGAAGCCATGATCAGTGGCCCAAGACGACACGGCATCAATTGCAAGTTGAAGCCGGCATTGAAGGAGAGGCGAATCATCACCCTGACAACAAAGGGTAAGATCATCGACATAGAGAGCGGAGAAGACACCAGAAGGAAGAGAGGAAAGAAGACCATTGAGGGCAACCAGAAAAAGAGTAGTGCTCAGAACACTACCCTGGGGCACACCTTCGTATTGCTGAAAAGAGGGAGAGAGAGCGGTACCAAGGCGCACCCGAAAGGAACGACGAGAGAGGAAGCCGTGGAGAAAGAGAGGGAGATGACCACGAAGGCCAAAAGAATGAAGTTGAGATAGGATATGATAACGCCAAGTGGTGTCGTAAGCCTTTTCCAGGTCAAAAAGGACGGTAACAACGGAGGTCTTCGCAGCAAAAGCAGTACAAATATAGACCTCCAAGTTCACCAGGACATCTGTCGTGCTGCGGCACTTGCGGAAACCAAATTGAGAAGGGGAGAGGAGGTGATGGTGTTCCAGGAACCACACCAGACGAACGTTAACCATACGTTCAAAGAGTTTGCAGACACAACTTGTGAGAGCAATAGGGCGAGAGTCCTTAGGGGAAGTACCCAGAGACCCCGGTTTGCGAACAGGGAGGACAACGGCATCGAGCCAGTCCTCAGGGACTGACGACGACTCCCAGATCCGATTATACAGACTCAGTAAATACTGAGACGTGCTCGGAGGGAGTTGGCGAAGCATCTCATAATGAATACCATCGGAGCCCGCCGCCGTAGAACCGCAGAGGGCCAGGGCAGAACGAACTTCAGAGAGAGAGAAGGGATCATTATAGGGAAGCTGAAGATGAGTGCAGAAATCTAAAGGACGAGACTCAAGGACAGGTTTACGAAGAAGGAAAGATTGGGGAAGATGAAGACCAGAGCTAACAGAAGAAAAGTGGGAACCCAGTTTGGTAGCGACCTGCAACGGGTCTGCCACAAGAGTACCACGGAGGTGAAGGACCGGTGAAACATCGGGAACGAACTTACCCGCTATCTTGCGGATACGCTTCCAGATCTGGGCCAGAGGGGTTTCGGACGTAATTGTTGAGACATAAGATGCCCAACATTCACGTTTAGCCGTACGGATGGCCCTACGGGCCACTGCACTCACTTTCCGAAAGAAAAGAAAAGAATCGGTCGTCTGCCTACGGCGGTGCCTCTTCCAGGCTGCACGCTTACAGCGGACAGCCCGAGCACAGTCCGCATTCCACCAGGGAACGCACTTCCGTGGACCCCGAGAGGAAGAGCGAGGAATAGAGCGGAGGGCAGCGTTGAAGACTGTCATGAAAAAGGAGGAGAGCGCGAGAGAGAGGCAGAAGGGAGAGGTCAGAGAGAGCAGCACTGAGGGTAAATAGGGTCCAGTCTGCCTTAGCAAACTGCCACCTAGGGAAAGAGAGGGAAGGGCGAAAAGAGAAAAAGGAAACAAGGATGGGGAAATGATCACTTCCATGGAGGTCATCAAGAACCTGCCACGTGAAATCTAAGTAAAGAGAAGAAGAGCAGAGAGAAAGATCAAGACAAGAAAGGGTGCGAGTCCGAGAGTCCAAATGAGTGGGCTCACCAGAATTCAGAAGAGACAGGGAAGAAGAGAGGAGAAACGGCTCAAGAAGGCGACCCCGGGAATTCGTCAGAACGTCACCCCAAAGAGAATGACGACAATTGAAGTCACCCAGCAGGAGCACAGGCTCCGGCAAGGAGTCTAGGAGGTGTTTCAAATCAGGAAGAGAAAGCAGGACACTCGGGGGGAGATAAATGGAACAAACTGTGTACCATTTCCCCACAAAGATACGAGCAGCAGAACAATGGAGAGGCGAAGGAAAAAGCAAAGGAACAAAGGGAACATCAGCACGAATCAAGAGAGCAGAAGAACTGAGCATAGACGGAGGGAAGGAAACGGGAGAACAGACCAGAGGTGGGCGGGCGGGGTCCGGAGGAGGAGGAGGAGGAGACAACGGAGAGGAGCAGTCAAGGACAGCAGCAGGAAGAGGGGGAGTAGAAAGAGGGGAGCGCACCCCAGCAAGAGCAGCAACCGAAAGGGAAGCAGGGGCCAAAGAAACCTCCATAGCAGGAACAGGGGGCGCAACCACTGAAACGGGAGGGGAAGGAGCAACAGAGCCAGAAGTAGGAGCTGAGGAAGAGAGCGAAGCCTTCTTACCCGCCGGGGAAGAGGAAGGAGAGGAGCCAGGTTTACGCTTCTGACTTAAAGAGACTGGTGTCCCAGCAACTACGTACCAGGCAACGGATTCCAGTGTCTCAACAGGAGAAGCCGAACGAGAGCACACACGACGGCCGGTAGGAGAGCGATGGACATCCGCCCGCACCGACAGGCGGCGGGGAGAGCCGATAGATGGAGGAAGAGGATGGGAAGGAGGATCGGAGGGGGACGAGGAAGAAGACACAGGAGACACGACAGACCGGGGAGAAGGAAGGGGAACTCCAGACAGAGGACCAGGAGGGGGATCCTTCGGGAGAGAACTCAAAGGAACAGAGGAGGAGGCAGTGGGCGCATCAGGGTCCAAGGCCCGGAAACGGTTGTGAGTCTGAGGAAGGCGGGAAGGACGAGGAGAGGAAGAGCGCAACACGTGAGCATAAGAGACGTTAGCATAAGGCGGGAGCCGGCGAACCTGGCGCCTCGCCTCAGGAAAAGATAAACGCTCCCGTGCTTCAAGTTGAGGACGGCTGCCTCAAGCTTGTAATGGATACAGGCACGGGAGAAGGTAGGATGGGCCTCACCACAGTTGAGGCAGCGAGCCTGGGGAGAAGTGCTCTCCGACTTAGTGACCTTCGCCACCACATAAAGGACAGAGAGAGACAGTCCCGGAGCAGCGGAGGGCACCATGCCCAAACCTCCAGCACTTGTTACACAGCCGAGGAGAAGGAATGTACTCCTGGACAGAGCACCTGGCACCAGCAAGAATGACAGAGGGTGGAAGGGTCCTACCATCAAAGGTAATCTTCACAACCCGGAGGGGTTGACGGCGACTACCACGAGGAGGGACGAGTAAACGAGTCAACCTGGAGGACAGAATGACCTTGGGCATCAAGGATATGCCGAATATCATCGTGGCAATCCTGCAGATTCCGCACACCGGTCACAATATGGGGCTGGAGGAGAATAGTGCCAACACTGGCATTCAACCTAGTGTTCTTTGAGACCCGAACAGGGAGCTCGCCAAGGCAGGATAAGGCAGCCAAGCGGGAAGCCGCATCCTGAGAAGGAGCAGCAACGACACGTGTACCGAGACGAGTGGGGTTGAAAGTAACAGACGCATCCACGGAATCTACAAGATGCTGATGGAGGGAGAAATCGTCAGGAGGCGCAGAATCAAGAGGGAGGAGATCAAAGTATTTGGCCCATGAAGCAGGACCAAACAAGGCCTGATACGCATCAGCACGGGAAGGAATCGAGCGAGTGCGGTTGGGGCGCGAACGGCGTTGAGAACCCCTAGAGAGAGAGGGGTCAAAAGGCGCAGTAGTCACAACGAAAGACTTAGCCGCACCAGGGGACGAAGTGGTCACCACCGGGGGCTGGAGGCTCGACCCAACCACAGAGGAGGGAGGGGAGCTGGGGGAAGAAATCAGGACGGTCAAAGGAGGAGCAAAGTCGGGGCCCAACGCAGCGGGAGCTACAGAATCTGGTCTTCCAATACAGGCCGACTCGGGGGCTTGGTCGCCCACCCCACGAGCCTGAGAGGGTACAACGGAAACATTCGACGACATAGAGACGAAAAGTGACAAATTCATTCACGAATGTGCCCCCATACCCACCATGGAGCCACAATTAGAGGCAGGACACCCAACAGGAAGCTATCGCCGATCATGCCGGGACCCCCTAGGGGTGCGTCGTGAGTATACGCCCCACAAACGCCACCTTAAGAACCGTCAGTCCGTCGAGATCGGGTTCAGTGACGAAAGGGGGATTGACAATAAAAGGTTCCCCTCGCTCGAGACGTTGGGTACTACAGTTCTACGGGTGCAAGAGTATGCCTCCTCAAGCACCCGGGCGTCAAAATAGAAGAAGTCCAAGGGAAGAACCAGAACAAGCAAAAGGTCGGCAGGAAACATCAAGCAGATAGGAGAAGAGGGGGGAGAAAAACGAAACATAAGGAAAAGGAAAAGCGATCCGGCACAATTGGAGAAGACAGCAGCAGGAGTGCAAGGCCAAAAAAGGACAGAGGACTGCCCAACGGAGCATCACACTCCAGCAGCCGTCCACCAAGCCCCCTCACGACGCCAACGGGCCGGATGGGGAGGGGGTAAGTTAGTAAAGTCGCTGGTCCGCTAGCAAACTGGGTAACTAATCCAATAAGGACCGATCGATGGGGGACTTCAGCCATCCGGCTGTTGAATTCGGGCGGTTCTCCAATATGTTTATTTCCAAGTTTATTGCGATCAGCTACAACAGCGTGATTTTTGTAAGGAAGTTTTTCACGAAATAATCTTGTGTAGCGGTAACGATTCCACAAGGCTAGTACCATTTTACATATTTCCACACATATTGAATCAATATCCTACAACAATCAATATCGATCATTGCAGATGGGTAGCTTGGCCAATTCTACTACAATAGTTTTGATTTCCAAAGAGCCTTTGCTATTCTTGAGAGACTGATGAAGACTAAGCCATTCAAGGAGTTGCGCAAACTGTGAGAGAGTAACTCCGGGGACCGAACCCAGGACCACAGGATAACACGTCCATTGTTCTGTCCGCTCAGCCACCGGCTGAGTTAAACAGTAACATAATATCATTTCTGGGGTGAAATAGAACTGCTAATAGCGAAAATACACAAGAGGACTAAGGCGGAAGACAGGAGCTGGAACATGAAAACTCTCTCATTTGTTCTTAATGCATCTGAAATGCATCTGTTTTAAATCTCATGAAAATCGCGTTAATAGTAACGAAACTATACCTATAAACGTTATGAGCCAGGTATAAGAACTAACATCTGACAATATTACTTACTTCACACACTCCTAATTTACATGTCCTCTGAAAATGGACAGCTTTAGACTTTAATTTCACTCTTAAACGGGTACAGCTTAGTGACGATATTTTCTCCATAACAATTCCTTAAGACTGCAGCGACAAATTTTCTCCATAAGAATTCCTTAAGACTACTACCTGTCACTTATGTATATTCCTTAACTCGCATAAACAAAGTGGCGTGTTAAAGTGTCTTTTCTTACGGAGTACTTAAGAACCTTCATAACTCAGGGGCGTAATAAGAAGTGATATAAGATACAGTCTCCGTGGTGTAGTGGTAAGACACTCGCCTGGCGTTCCGCGAGCGCTATGTCATGGGTTCGTATCCTGGCCGGGGAGGATTTACTGGGCGCAATTCCTTAACTGTAGCCTCTGTTTAACGCAACAGTAAAATGTGTACTTGGATGAAAAAACGATTCTTCGCGGCAGGGGATCGTATTCCAGGGACCATAGGATTAAGGACTTGCCCGAAACGCTACGCGTACTAGTGGCTCTACAAGAATGTAACAACTCTTGTATATATCTCAAAAGTGCATGGTGCTTCGTGATTCTAGGTGGTGGTCTCCATGAGTAACATGACAGTAAGCGATGTAAACACCTTCACAAAGTCACTAATATTCGTCGCGTGACTGGACAACACTTTCTTCTAGCAGCAGCTTTTATCTGAATTGGGAAAAGAGAAGTTATAATTTAATTATTCCCCACATAACTTTCATGATAGTCGCTACATATTTTTTTTTTTGAGATATGTACAAGAGTTGTTACATTCTTGTACAGCCACTAGTACGCGTAGCGTTTCGGGCAAGTCCTTAATCCTATGGTCCCTGGAATACGATCCCCTGCCGCGAAGAATCGTTTTTTCATCCAAGTACACATTTTACTGTTGCGTTAAACAGAGGCTACAGTTAAGGATTTGCGCCCAGTAAATCCTCCCCGGCCAGGATACGAACCCATGACATAGCGCTCGCGGAACGCCAGGCGAGTGTCTTACCACTACACCACGGAGACTGCAAATCTTTCGTGAGTGCACATTCATGGATTTGTTCTACATAATACTTGAAAAAAACGCAAAAAAGCTGTAAAATTAAATGTTGACCTGATAGACAAAAACCAATTAAATTTTTTAAATCTGCACGAATGGATTAAATGACAAGTGTCAAATCTTACTCAGAAAAAATAAAGCGAAAAAAGTTGGCTAGTGTTATTTTTCGTTGGAAATTAACATAAATGTTGACGTGTGCAGGAGCGTGTGGCGGGGGCGGCCATGGTGGGCGGCGTGGGGTCCACCTGGCTCTACCTACAGCGAGGACCACTGAACCAGAGCTTGCCGGCTCTCCCCCGCACAGTGTGGCGGAGGATGTTCGTCGGTGTGTGGTACCTCTATTGTCTCATCATCAGTGGCGCCTACACCTGCAACCTCATAGCCATCTTCACCAGACCAACCTACCCACAGCACCTCCACACTCTCCAGCAGCTGGTGGACAGTCACTACAGGTAAAGTCCCCAGTACCTGGTTGACAGTCACTACTGGTAAAGTCCCCAGTACCTGGTTGACAGTCACTACTGGTAAAGTCCCCAGTACCTGGTTGACAGTCACTACTGGTAAAGTCCCCAGTACCTGGTTGACAATCACTACAGGTAAAATCCCCAGTACCCACAGCACCTCCACACTCTCCAGCACCTGGTGGACAGTCACTACAGGTAAAGTCCCCAGTACCTGGTTGACAGTCACTACAGATAAAGTCCCCAGTACCTGGTTGACAGTCACTACAGGTAAAGTCCCCAGTACCCACAGCACCTCCACACTCTCCAGCAGCTGGTGGACAGTCACTACAGGTAAAGTCCCCAGTACCTGGTTGACAGTCACTACAGGTAAAGTCCCCAGTACCCACAGCACCTCCACACTCTCCAGCAGCTGGTGGACAGTCACTACAGGTAAAGTCCCCAGTACCTGGTTGACAGTCACTACAGGTAAAGTCCCCAGTACCTGGTTGACAGTCACTACAGGTAAAGTCCCCAGTACCCACAGCACCTCCACACTCTCCAGCAGCTGGTGGACAGTCACTACAGGTAAAGTCCCCAGTACCTGGTTGACAGTCACTACAGGTAAAGTCCCCAGTACCCACAGCACCTCCACACTCTCCAGCAGCTGGTGGACAGTCACTACAGGTAAAGTCCCCAGTACCTGGTTGACAGTCACTACAGGTAAAGTCCCCAGTACCCACAGCACCTCCACACTCTCCAGCAGCTGGTGGACAGTCACTACAGGTAAAGTCCCCAGTACCTGGTTGACAGTCACTACAGGTAAAGTCCCCAGTACCCACAGCACCTCCACACTCTCCAGCAGCTGGTGGACAGTCACTACAGGTAAAGTCCCCAGTACCTGGTTGACAGTCACTACAGGTAAAGTCCCCAGTACCTGGTTGACAGTCACTACAGGTAAAGTCCCCAGTACCCACAGCACCTCCACACTCTCCAGCAGCTGGTGGACAGTCACTACAGGTAAAGTCCCCAGTACCTGGTTGACAGTCACTACAGGTAAAGTCCCCAGTACCTGGTTGACAGTCACTACAGGTAAAGTCCCCAGTACCCACAGCACCTCCACACTCTCCAGCAGCTGGTGGACAGTCACTACAGGTAAAGACCCCAGTACCTGGTTGACAGTCACTACAGGTAAAGTCCCCAATACCTGGTTGACAGTCACTACAGGTAAAATCCCCAGTGCCTCCACACTCTCCACCACCTGGTTGACAGTTTTGGGAAAACTTTCCACATCATATATAAATTCCTTAACACAACAAGTAGTGAGGAATTACTGTTGTTTTTGTGTCTAATAAACCTTAAATTAAATTAATTTAATTAGTCCCAAAGGAGATTGTACGTGGCAAATTTGCCAGGCTAAAAAACGAGTAAAAATAAATGCATTACTACATTACAACTAAAACCATATCACAACCCAAATTTAATCACTTGTTACAACTCTAAAGGCGCCAGTCTGAAGACTGAATATATTAAAAAATTATTCTATAAATTAAATGAAATTTGGAGTAATCAAATCAACTAAATAAAATCTCTCTTCCGGAAATCAGTAAAAACGAATTTGGGGAAGGAGTTTGCTACCAGCCGGGAAGGAGGGGCTGGTTATCTTGAATGACAACCGAGAGACGTGTTTGGTTGAGATCTCACAAATAGTTAAATTATACGTTGGTTTGTGCCTGTTTGACGACCACGTTACTGTTATCTTGAGGTTATCTTGAGATGATTTCGGGGCTTTAGTGTCCCCGCGGCCCGGTCCTCGACCAGGCCTCCACCCCCAGGAAGCAGCCCGTGACAGCTGACTAACACCTAGGTACCTATTTACTGCTAGGTAACAGGGGGCATTCAGGGTGAAAGAAACTTTCCCCATTTGTTTCTGCCTCGTGCGGGAATCGAACCCGCGCCACAGAATTACGAGTCCTGCGCGCTATCCACCAGGCTACGAGGCCCCCTTTACTGTACGTCATCTCCCAGGATAAGTGTCTTCCCGGTGATGTCAGGTTCTTGTACTTGAGCTCATTGTATAGGTAAAGTCATCATTAGTTATGACATATGCGATCACCAAATCCTGGTGAGTGCAGTTAATATCACCCGTTATATCAAGTGATCATAAATCATTATAATTATAATTCGAATACATTGTTTGTAGTAGATCTTACGATGCAATTCGTTGGCAGGTAAACTGAGACGTGTGAAGGCTACAACTTGTTGATCGTCGCCTATAATTATCCCTTAAACCGCGCAAAACATACATATACGATTTGACATAACTCAAATTTATAAAATTTGCACAAACACATTCCAATTTTTTGTGCATAATCAGCTAGACAAATGCTCCAATTTTGTCTAAATGATCACCACGTAACATGAAAAAAAGTGAATCAAAAATAATTTTATAATTTAATATTGAAAACTTCAGATTTTCAAATCAAAATGAAAAATACTAAACTATCACAAATTGTTCATTTTGTGTTATTAGTCTCTCAGAATAGCATATGATCTTTATTTTCATCAAATTAGAATATAGATTTTCAGTATAGTTTACTGTAAAAAAATCGTCAATATTGCATTTGAAATATGCAGCAAATTTAGATCAAAATAAATTATAACTCCATACGTATAGGATTTATAAAAAAATAAATTCTAAAGAGATTGTAGAACAGACAATTGAGCACACAATATGTCAAAATGGTGAAAATTGGTTAAAAACTGGAATTTTAGAAGCCACTCAAAGTTGAAACTCTAGTTTCAGAGATAATTGAAGTTAAAGTTATCGACAATGAATAAAGGTAGTTTTAATTCTTTAATATATTTGTATATTTTAATAAACATTGTTCGGCATTCGTACTCGAATATGTGAAAGTTGTAAGTCAATATATGTTGAAATGAAGTCAATTAAAAATACCCCTTCAAAAAAACTAATATAGGGATAATTATAATGATTTAGGGGATATATTTAGGGTATACTTTACATATGTGAAAAACCCTAATTTGGTCTAAGAAAAGCCCCAAGAAAATGGAGTTTAAAATCTGAGAAGAAAACGCGCCAAAAATTCAAAGTCCCAAGTACTATGAGTTGTGACTGACTTATTTGCTGACCAATTTCATTCTATCTTCACATACAACCCGTTCTCGCAAATTTGTAAAGTCAATATTGACTTATTAACTACGTGCATAGGTGATATACTTAACATAATAGATACCCTTAAAAAGATTCATAGAAAACACCGACCTTACCTAACCTTGTTAGTATCTTAAGATAAGCATCTTATTGCTTCATAATTACAATTATTACTTAACCTATACCTATTATAGGTTAGGTAATAATTGTAATTACGAAGCAATAAGATGCTTATCTTAACATACTAAGTAGGTTAGGTAAGGTCGGTGTTTTCTATGAATCTTTTTAAGGGTATCTATTATGTTAAGTATGTCACCTATGCACATATTTAATAAGTCAATATTGACTTATTAAATTTGCGAGAACGGGTTGTCACATAGTTAGGGAAAGGTAATCCACTCTCCAGGATGTAAGGTTTACAACAAAATCTTAAAATAAACATTGTAGACCAAAAAACTAAAATCTTAAAAAAAAATAATCTACTAAAACATATTTTTGAGACATTGACGAAAGTAACATATATTAACATTGGACAATGTATATATATGATATATAACAAAATAGAGAATAATAACATAGTTACTCAATATTATTTGTGTTATTATCCATTCTAAATACTCAGAATGACACATACGTATGACACATATATACTGACACATACTCAGCAATGCTATAAAGGGACCAGCTGCATATCCAATTTGTGGATACTTCTTACTACTCTTCTTTGAGCGTCGGACTGGTTATCTTGAGGTTATCTTGAGATGATTTCGGGGCTTTAGTATCCCCGCGGCCCGGTCCTCGACCAGGCCTCCACCCCCAGGAAGCAGCCCGTGACAGCTGACTATCACCCAGGTACCTATTTACTGCTAGGTAACAGGGGCATTCAGGGTGAAAGAAACTGCCCATTGTTTCTCGCTGGCGCCTGGGATCGAACCCAGGACCACAGGATCACAAGTCCAGCGTGCTGTCCGCTCGGCCGACCGGCTCCCCGGTCGGCCGGGGAGCCGGCACTGGCACTGGAAAGTGCCAGTGCCTCCCTCCCAGGTACCTATTTACTGCTAGGTAACAGGGGCATAGGGTGAAAGAAACTTTGCCCATTTGTTTCTGCCTCGTGCGGGAATCGAACCCGCGCCACAGAATTACGAGTCCTGCGCGCTATCCACCAGGCTACGAGGCCCACCCATAGTTAAGTTCTGGTAAGTTTAAGTTCAAGCTGGTACTTGCATCTCTTTATAATTGCATTATCCTTTAGTTCCAGTTAATAGCTGCTCTCCTTATCAACAAAACTTTTTTTTTAATTCACTTAAAATCAATTTCTGAAACTATTTTGATGAAAGTTTCACGACGCTGAAGCCAATAAGTTAGAGATTTGTTTAACATTTTTAAGTTATTTCTTCATAATTCGAATATTTTTCGCTTCCGGGTCCCAAAAGGATTTGAGAGTAATGGAATCCTTATATATAAAGGAGCTGCGGCCTCTGTTGAATAGCAACCTTTCAGCTGTTCAATTGTACACTGTATAGTGCACAGTTGGCACTGTAAATTGATTTATAGTTCATTCTGGTAGTTTAATTTTATTTTAATTTTGTTTAGTTTACCATGTCTTTGCCTTTTCTTACTTATTTCAAGTCTTGACATTGTACATTATTATAATCTTTTATTTAGGATATATAATACATTTTTTGGTATTTAATTTTATTTAATATTTGAGTTTTTATAAGATTTTGGTTAGTACTTTATAATTGTCGTTTATTCTGTTTGTATTTTATATACATTTTTTGTAGATTTGTAGTCATTATATAAATATTTGTTATAGTGTTTAGTATCTGTGTGTTAGGTATCAAGTTTCACTTCTGATCACTTCACGTAAGTTTAATAGAATGGTTTGTTTTAGTAGTTATAAATTTCATCTTGTAGTTTAATGGATTTTTAAATTAGCTTGTATATATGTGACAGTTAATAAGTTTTATTTGTATTGATCACTTTAAGTGCGCTTAAGTGTTTTGTTTTTTAAGCATTTTCCTTTCTTTGATAGGCAATTATATTCAGTATGAGTTATTTGTTTACCAGTTATTTGACTGTGATTTCTGTTTTTTCTTTTAGATCTGATGACGAATACGAGAAGTATTCGAAACGTTATGTTTTTTAAAGTAAAGAATCTGAAACAAGATGTTCAGTATATCCCTGGTTTCTTATTCATCTTAAATATATATATATATATATATATATATATATATATATATATATATATATATATATATATATATATATATATATATATATGTATATATATATATATATATATGTATGTATATAAAACATAGTATGTAATTTAAAATATTCACTTAGAATGAGGAAATAAAATTCAAAACATAAGACTGAGGGTGGTGGCTAACACAATAATTTATATAAGGTTGGCATTGAAAGACTACAGCGGCGGCCTGGCGTTGTTGATAAAGAACTCCAAAGACGACATTTACAAGAAGTTATGGAGTAAAACCGACCTTTTTCCACATGACGATGCCTCCGTGGCGGCTATGAGAGCGGGCACCCACGCCTTCATCGCTGGAACTGCCTACGCCACGATTCTTCTTATCAATCACCACAAGGTGAGGCAAACCTTTTGTTTGTTTGTTAGTGGGAGAGGGAGAGGGGGGGGGGCAGTGTGATTACTATATCTCTCCCACTCTCTGATAATACATTAAAAATAATTTATGTCATTTTCGTGCTATAATACAGTCAACAAATTTCCTTCTCAAGCTACTAGCTTGAAGACCATGTAACTTTAGCACAAAAGTGATCTACATTTTTTTTTTTTTTGTTTTTTTTGAGATATATACAAGAGTTGTTACATTCTTGTAGAGCCACTAGTACGCGTAGCGTTTCGGGCAAGTCCTTAATCCTATGGTCCCTGGAATACGATCCCCCGCCGCGAAGAATCGTTTTTTCATCCAAGTACACATTTTACTGTTGCGTTAAACAGAGGCTACAGTTAAGGAATTGCGCCCAGTAAATCCTCCCCGGCCAGGATACGAACCCATGACATAGCGCTCGCGGAACGCCAGGCGAGTGTTTTACCACTACACCACGGAGACTGTGTCTTGTGACTTCCTCAAAGATACTCCACATCTGACTCTTTAACACGATGGCAGATTTAGTAGATGTAAACCTTCATGTAACAGACAGATATTATACACATTCAGGGAACAAATGCCAGGCTAAGTAAACCTTATATTCCAGAACTAGTTAACACAATGTAACACTATCTTGAGGTTATCTTGAGATGATTTCGGGGCTTCAGTATCCCCGCGGCCCAGTCCTCGACCAGGCCTCCACCCCCAGGAAGCAGCCCGTGACAGCTGACTAACTCCCAGGTACCTATTTACTGCTAGGTAACAGGGGCATTCAGGGTGAAAGAAACTTTGCCCATTTGTTTCTGCCTCGTGCGGGAATCGAACCCGCGCCACAGAATTACGAGTCCTGCGCGCTATCCACCAGGCTACGAGGCATCTGTTTGTTCCCGGGAAATAATTTTTTTTTCTGACTGTTTATGCCTCCAAAATATAGAAGATGGCTGTTACCCCCCCCCCCTGCACCTTAAAGGTTCACTTTGACCTTTGTCTACAACAACTTGAAGGCTTCCGACTCCTTCTCTAGAACTGTGACAATGTTTCAGAAGTCTTAGAAGGCTGCACCTTCAAGACGTCTTCCCGTAGCTGTTTGTAGCAAAGGTCACAGCAAAGCAAGAGGGGAATAATGACCATTTTCTATATTTTTTAGGCATACAGGACACATTTGCCTTAGGCAAAAAATGCCTTGCCTTAATGCCTAAAATGCCTTAGGCATTTTAGGCATTCAGGACGCCTTAATCCGCTTGACCATCACGACCGGACTAAGTAGGTAATAGCCGAAGCTATTTGAACTACTTTTCGGCCGGCGGGGAAGTGGTTCAAATAGCTTTGGCTATCACTTCCTTAGTCCGGTCATGATTGTCAAGCAGATTAAGGCGTCCTGTACATACCAGTTGCGTTGCTCCTGGCAGTATGGGTTCGAGTCACTTCTGGGGTGTGAGTTTTCATTTGCATATAGTTCTGGGGACAATTCAGGCTTGTTCGCATTTGTGTTCCTCACGTGTGCCCCAAAGAATGAGGTGATATGATTAAATGCTATGCCCAAGATTACCATCCGAGTGCCGGCGGGGTAGTGGTTCAAATAGCTTCGGCTATCACTTCCTTAGTCCGGTCGTGATGGTCAAGTGGATTACGGCGTCCTGTACATACCAGTTGCGTTGCTCCTGGCAGTATGGGTTCGAGTCACTTCTGGGGTGTGAGTTTTCAGTTGCATATAGTCCTGGGGACCATTCAGGCTTGTTTGCATATATATATATATATATATATATATATATATATATATATATATATATATATATATATATATATATATATATATATATATATATATATATATCGTACCTAGTAGCCAGAACGCACTTCTCAGCCTACTATGCAAGGCCCGATTTGCCTAATAAGCCAAGTTTTCCTGAATTAATATATTTTCTCTAATTTTTTTCTTATGAAATGATAAAGCTACCCATTTCATTATGTATGAGGTCAATTTTTTTTTATTAGAGGTAAAATTAACGTAGATATATGACCGAACCTAACCAACCCTACCTAACCTAACCTAACCTATCTTTATAGGTTAGGTTAGGTTATGTAGCCGAAAAAGTTAGGTTAGGTAGGTTAGGTAGACGAAAAACAATTCATGAAAACTTGGCTTATTAGGCAAATTGGGCCTTGCATAGTAGGCTGAGAAGTGCGTTCTCGCTACTAGGTACGATATATATTATATATATATATATATATATATATATATATATATATATATATTAGTATATTTTGGTAGCAGTCTTTCCTGTAGACATATATTGTTAAATATGACCGAAAAAGTAAGATTAATAATTCTAACACGAATTTTCTCGATCTTTCGTACGTTTCTTTTCACTGTTGGTGGTAATTCAAAAATCAATTCTCCAAAATTCATTTTTATTTCTAGTCTGACACGACACTTGAGCGCGTTTCGTAAAACTTATTACATTTTCAAAGACTTTAGTTTACACATACACAACTGAATAGAACTTACACATCTTCGATTTGTTTATATCTACATTTGAGTGAGGTTGATGGGGTGAGGTGGTATTAATAGGGTATTAAATTCCTAAACACAAGACAGAACACGAAACAATGGGTATTGAATGGAAGTGATTGTAGAAAGCCTATTGGTCCATATTTCTTGATGCTTCTATATTGGAGCAGGAGTCTTGAGGTGGGTAGAATATAGTTGTGCATTAATTGGCTGTTGATTGCTGGTGTTGACTTCTTGATGTGTAGTGCCTCGCAGACGTCAAGCCGCCTGCTATCGCTGTATCTATCGATGATTTCTGTGTTGTTTGCTAAGATTGCTCTGGTGATGGTTTGTTTGTTGGAAGAGATTATATGTTCCTTAATGGAGCCCTGTTGCTTATGCATCGTTAAACGCCTGGAAAGAGATGTTGTTGTCTTGCCTATATACTGGGTTTTTTGGAGCTTACAGTCCCCAAGAGGGCATTTGAAGGCATAGACGACGTTGGTCTCTTTTAAAGCGTTCTGCTTTGTGTCTGGAGAGTTTCTCATGAGTAGGCTGGCCGTTTTTCTGGTTTTATAGTAAATCGTCAGTTGTATCTTCTGATTTTTGTCTGTAGGGATAACGTTTCTACTGACAATATCTTTCAGGACCCTTTCCTCCGTTTTATGGGCTGTGGAAAAGAAGTTCCTGTAAAATAGTCTAATAGGGGATATAGGTGTTGTGTTAGTTGTCTCTTCAGAGGTTGCATGGCGTTTCACTTTCCTTCTTATGATGTCTTCCACGAAACCATTGGAGACGCCGTTGTTGACTAGGACCTGCCTTACCCTACAGAGTTCTTCGTCGACTTGCTTCCATTCTGAACTGTGGCTGAGGGCACGGTCGACATAAGCGTTAACAACACTCCTCTTGTACCTGTCTGGGCAGTCGCTGTTGGCATTTAGGCACATTCCTATGTTCGTTTCCTTAGTGTAGACTGCAGTGTGGAAACCTCCGCTCTTTTCCATGACTAGTTACATCTAGAAAGGGCAGCTTCCCATCCTTTTCCATCTCGTAAGTGAAACGCAGCACGAAACTCTGCTCAAATGCCTCCTTCAGCTCCTGCAGATGTCTGACATCAGGTACCTGTGTAAAAATGTCGTCAACATACCTTGCAGTATATGGCCGGTTTCAAGTTCATGTCGACTAAGACTTTTTGCTCGATGGTACCCATGTAGAAGTTTGCAAACAGGACACCTAGGGGAGAACCCATGGCGAACCCCATCTACTTGCTTATACATGTGCCCATCCGGGCTCAAGAAGGGTGCCTCTTTAGTACAAGCTTGGAGTAGTTTCCTTAGAATATTTTCTGGTATGTCAAGAGGAGTACAGGCCGGATCACGATACATTCTGTCGGCTATCATCCCGATTGTCTCGTCCACAGGTACGTTGGTAAACAGTGATTCTATGTCCAACAAGGCTCTTATCCCTGTGGCCCGTGTGCCCCGCAGTAAGTCAACAAATTCCTTTGGAGACTTCAGGCTGAAGGCGCAAGGGACATAAGGAGTCAGCAGGCCGTTGAGTCGCTTCGCCAGTCTGTACGTGGGTGTGGGTATCTGGCTGATGATTGGACGAAGTGGGTTTCCAGGCTTGTGTGTCTTGACATTTCCATACGCATATCCAGGTTTATATTCCCCAATAATCTTTGGCAGGTGGAGTCCGGATTTCTTGGCGTTCACAGTTTCGATCAGTTTGTTGACCTTTGCTTTCAATTCGGCTGTAGTGTCCTTCGTTACCCTATGGAATTTAGTTTGGTCAGAGAGTATGAGGTTCATTTTCGCCAGATATTCGTCTTTTTTAAGAATGACATATATTGGCGACTTGTCACCTCTCCTGACAACTATCTCCTTGTTCTATCTTCCAGTTATGAGGGAAGTCGCACCCAATATTGACAATATTAGTGCTATTCTGCGATATTAATACTTTACTAAGCTCACAGTTTTCCAAATAAAGTGGGTTGCGATTATATGTACCAGACACTGCCTCCATATCAAGGATGATCATATATAAATGTTCTGGTATAACAGTCCCCCACGGTTGGTCCATTGTTATCGAGCGCTGACCTGTGCCCAATATATACGTTTTGTATAAAGTTTTATTAAAAGTATACGTAATAGGAGAGTTGTTCTGCACCATGGCTTTATTAACGGCTATTAATCCTTCAGGGTACGGCAATACCCGATCCACCCATAGACATGTAGACTTGATATTGTATTTAAAATTAGCGTGTTCATTATCGCTGAGTATAAGCCATTTATCAAGTTGAAGTTCGAGCCGCACCCTGATGTCCACATTATCCAAAACAGTATTCACTAACTGATGTGACATCCAAGCATTAGTTTAAAACAAGTATTCACGCCACTCGTTTTCATATCAGTCATCCGCTGCTTCTCCCCAGCCGAGGCGTTAGTGAAATAACCAGCTTCAATTTTACCAGGATCGACACGGTTAAAAAACTGTGACAGTTTATCATAGCGGTTAGCTTTACACCCAGAAATCGTAGATAATAACTTGACGTACGACCAGAATGAGAATAATGAGCTGGTTTCAACTACTGTTTCGTTTAAATACACAATAGCGGATTTGATTAGAGTTTGCGATAATCTATTCACCAACGAAACGTTTTTAGCGTCTCCTAAAGGCGTTGTTCCATCTTCTTCGGTTAGATCAATAGACAACTCCAAAGCTATAGATGATAAATCCACCAGTTGGCCATTCACCCCCTTGATGATGAATTCCAGATAGGTGTCTGTAAACTTATTATTGACCCCAGAATTCACAGGTAATACATCCACCGTTTAGTCTGCTGGCAGTTATTGATTCTACCAATCGAGGGGAAAATACTTTAGGAAAGGCTTCACTAACAGCAGCATGTATAGTGTTCTAATGGCACCTGGAGGCCCAGAGCGTTATATCCGGCCATGTTCGCGCTTTAGACAACACCAGCCGAGTGAGAAGAAGTTATGACAGCACATCATTATATTTCGCTTTAGTAAAACGTTTGATGTTTACTAATTTTTTTATTTGTTTATTCTTTTTCTACACTCTTCCGCCTATCATTTGCTTCCCCACTCCTTTCAATGTTTCAACTCTGCGTTTCTTAAGAGATTGTTTGAAAGTTTGTCATTATTAATATCGTCTAGTACGTTCTGCCCCAAGCTAAGCGCAGCCGGGGCCAGTGTTCTCATGATAAAGGGCGCTGCTTGATGCGCTATTCCGCTTAAAAAGGAAAATATTCCTCCTCCACGCGTATAACGCCTACTGCTGTTGAAAATCCGTATATCATCAGTCCCCCCACCTCTAGGAGGGGTTAACAGAATGTATAATTCCTCAACAGAGGGGGGAATAAAGTGGACACGCATTTCTCCGCTTGTTTCAGACGAATGAGGAGTGGCGGGAAAGCATTGGTGTTATATACCTCCTGCTACAGGACGTACATGCAAGACTGCTATGGTGCACCCACGTTCATCAAAATGTATCGGGTTACCATCTTGATCCCTAATAGTGATGCTGACGCTGTCTATCATGTTAGTGTTAAGACACACATATAGTTTTTTATTGTTGCTGTTATCACTTCCATTTAGGGAGATTACATCCAAAATATTTACAGACTGGTTTCCATATCTAGTAGAAGAGATTTTATCGCAATAAACACACAGAATATCAACTCCTTCTCTAGGCATTGGCGGGAATAGGCATGTGTCAACTACACTCGAGGCGTACTGACGTTTTGTGAATATGTCATATTCAATTTCTGGAGCTAAGCCCAACACTCTCCCAAAAACGGTCCCAAATGACAATGTGACTCTACTGATGTTTTTATGCCCCGTTGCAGAGCTAATATTTTCCTCACTAATCACAGTAGTGAACTTGTTTCGATTGGAGGAAGAATCATATTTAATAAAATGCGTTCCATATTTAGCTGAAAATTGTTTTAATGACTTTCCTAAAAAACTCAGTTTAGCTTTACTTGAAAATATGGCCTCTATTTCTGTATTAATCAGTGGTATTAATTTCTTTTATAGTTCCGGCTAAAACATCAGATGATAATAAATACTTTGAATGCATGTATCTCCCCTCGCCCATTTTCTCATACGTAACACCTACACGTTATCTTGAGGTTATCTTGAGATGATTTCGGGGCTTTTTAGTGTCCCCGCGGCCCGGTCCTCGACCAGGCCTCCACCCCCAGGAAGCAGCCCGTGACAGCTGACTAACACCCAGGTACCTATTTTACTGCTAGGTAACAGGGGCATAGGGTGAAAGAAACACTGCCCATTGTTTCTCGCCGGCACCTGGGATCGAACCCAGGACCACAGGATCACAAGTCCAGCGTGCTGTCCGCTCGGCCGACCGGCTCCGTATATAGGCGTATATAGGCCTCAGGATTATCACCCTTAATAACGTAATGTGAAGTGGGGAGCAGTAATTTTTGTAGCACACATTTCATAACTCCTCCTGGGATCTAATTCTAGCTGGTTAAACAATCGATTTTGGAACGATGCGGGGGATGTTATTTATTAATTTGTATTTGTAGTACGTGGGTGAAGCATTTACAGCGTTGTGGTTCGCAACCCGTCCTCGACTCAAGTCCATTACATTCCAGCGGTCGACCCCACAGACGCATTCATAAATTTTAACATGCTGTTCATTCAAAACGGGAATTTTCTCAAGTATAAATTAATATTATAATATATTGGTATATTGTGTATATATAGGCATAGATTAGGTTAGGTCAGGTGTTTAGGTTCTGTTGGCGATTATTTGTATTTGTAGTACGTGGGTGAAGCATTTATAGCTTTGTGATTCGAACAAAATTCGTCAGTGAAGCACTTGTTCCGGATATGTTCGAACGTCAGCAGTTGTGAGTCAGTGTGTAAACAGCTTTTCATTCATAAACAGGGGGTTTGGTGGGTGCATGGAATCACTTTTGGATCTTTGTTTGGAGGACGGGCTGGTGATTCGAACAAAATTAGTCAGTGAAGCACTTGTTCCGAAAGTGTTCGAACGTCAGCAGTTGTGAGTCGTGTGTAAACTGCTTTTCATTCATAAACAGGGGGTTTGGCGGGTGTATGGAATCACTTTTGGGTCTTTGTTTGGAGGGCAGGCTGAACTAATCATTCGCTGCTTCATCTGTTTATTTATTTTGGATTGAGTTCAGGACATGAAGGTGCAGCGCTCCTGGGGCCAGATTCACGAAAGCACTTACGCAAGCACTTACGAACCTGTACACTTTTCTCAATCTTTGGCGGCTTTGTTTACAATTATTAAACAGTTAACGAGCTCCGAAGCACCAGGAGGCTGTTTATAACAATAACAACAGTTGATTGGCAAGTTTTCATACTTGTAAACTGTTTAATAAATGTAACCAAAACCGTCAAAGATTGAGGAAAGATGTACACGTTCGTAAGTGCTTTCGTGAATCTGGCCCCTGGTCGCGCGCCAGCAAAATGCTCTCTAATGCACCCTTTACACGCATGCCATAGGCTTGCCAACCCTTACTTATGATATATAACAAAATTTCAAAAAAATTTATAATATCTAGATCAGTTGATCAAATTCGGATCAAAAGCTTTCTATTATTTCTTTCGTTTCCGTTTCTAGTGTGATTGATAGAAAATTTAATGTGGATAACTGAAGAAAAATCAAAGTATTTCTGATCCATAATGTTTTATATCAAATTCTCAATTGGGATGATGCCGAAATTATTCATATTAATTATTTTTTTAAGATAATAGGGAAGGGAGTACCACCTCTGGCTGGAAGAAGGGGGACCCATAGCCTCGGAGGAAACCAATTAATTATTTTTATATATAAAAACAAAGTTCATCTTCTATTAGGTAAGATTATTCATCCAGTCGTCATTTTTGCAAATTATTGTTATTGTTTTTTGTTCAGGCCAAGTGACGTCTTTACCAGGTCCAAGGCTTAAGTACAATCATAAAGATGTTACTGTGTTCAACACCAACATTACTGTATTATTTGCAGATATTAAACTGGTATACAACGAAGGAAGGACTCTGCAACATGTACTTGTCGTGGTATTTCCAAAAAAATTCACCATGGAAACACAAGTTTGACAAAAATATACAACGACTTGTGGAGGCTGGTCTTACGCAACACTGGCTCAAGGTGAGACTTATGTTACACTGGCTCAAGGTGAGGCTCATGCAACACTGGCTCAAGGTGAGGCTCATGCAACACTGGCTCAAGGTGAGGCTCATGTTACACTGGCTCAAGGTGAGGCTTATGTTACACTGGCTCAAGGTGAGGCTTATGTTACACTGGCTCAAGGTGAGGCTCATGCAACACTGGCTCAAGGTGAGGCTTATGTTACACTGGCTCAAGGTGAGGCTCATGCAACACTGGCTCATGGTGAGACTTATGTTACACTGGCTCAAGGTGAGGCTCATGCAACACTGGCTCAAGGTGAGGCTTATGTTACACTGGCTCAAGGTGAGGCTCATGCAACACTGGCTCAAGGTGAGGCTTATGTTACACTGGCTCAAGGTGAGGCTCATGCAACACTGGCTCAAGGTGAGGCTTATGTTACACTGGCTCAAGGTGAGGCTCATGCAACACTGGCTCAAGGTGAGGCTTATGTTACACTGGCTCAAGGTGAGGCTCATGCAACACTGGCTCAAGGTGAGGCTTATGTTACACTGGCTCAAGGTGAGGCTCATGCAACACTGGCTCAAGGTGAGGCTTATGTTACACTGGCTCAAGGTGAGGCTCATATTACACTGGCTCAAGGTGAGGCTCATGCAACACTGGCTCAAGGTGAGGCTTATGTTACACTGGTTCAAGGTGAGGCTCATGCAACACTGGCTCAAGGTGAGGCTCATGCAACACTGGCTCAAGGTGAGGCTCATATTACACTGGCTCAAGGTGAGGCTCATGCAACACTGGCTCAAGGTGAGGCTTATGTTACACTGGTTCAAGGTGAGGCTCATGCAACACTGGCTCAAGGTGAGACTTATGTTACACTGGCTCAAGGTGAGGCTCATGCAACACTGGCTCAAGGTGAGGCTTATGTTACACTGGCTCAAGGTGAGGCTCATGCAACACTGGCTCAAGGTGAGGCTCATGCAACACTGGCTCAAGGTGAGGCTTATGTTACACTGGCTCAAGGTGAGGCTCATGCAACACTGGCTCAAGGTGAGGCTTATGTTACACTGGCTCAAGGTGAGGCTCATATTACACTGGCTCAAGGTGAGGCTCATGCAACACTGGCTCAAGGTGAGGCTTATGTTACACTGGTTCAAGGTGAGGCTCATGCAACACTGGCTCAAGGTGAGGCTCATGCAACACTGGCTCAAGGTGAGGCTCATGCAACACTGGCTCAAGGTGAGGCTTATGTTACACTGGCTCAAGGTGAGGCTCATATTACACTGGCTCAAGGTGAGGCTCATGCAACACTGGCTCAAGGTGAGGCTTATGTTACACTGGTTCAAGGTGAGGCTCATGCAACACTGGCTCAAGGTGAGGCTCATGCAACACTGGCTCAAGGTGAGGCTTATGTTACACTGGTTCAAGGTGAGGCTCATGCAACACTGGCTCAAGGTGAGGCTCATGCAACACTGGCTCAAGGTGAGGCTTATGTTACACTGGCTCAAGGTGAGGCTCATGCAACACTGGCTCAAGGTGAGGCTTATGCAACACTGGCTCAAGGTGAGGCTCATGCAACACTGGCTCAAGGTGAGGCTTATGTTACACTGGCTCAAGGTGAGGCTCATATTACACTGGCTCAAGGTGAGGTTTATATTACACTGGCTCAAGGTGAGGCTCATGCATCACTGGCTCAAGGTGAGGCTCATGCAACACTGGCTCAAGGTGAGGCTCAAGCAACACTGGTTCAAGGTGAGGCTCATGCAACACTGGCTCAAGGTGAGGCTCAAGCAACACTGGTTCAAGGTGAGGTTCATGCAACACTGGCTCAAGGTGAAGCTGATGCAACACTGGCTCAAGGTGAGGCTCATGCAACACTGGCTCAAGATGAGGCTCATGCAACACTGGCTCAAGGTGAGGCTCATGCAACACTGGCTCAAGGTGAGGCTCATGCAACACTGGTTCAAGGTGAGGTTCATGCAACACTGGCTCAAGGTGAAGCTGATGCAACACTGGCTCAAGGTGAGGCCTATGCAACTCTGGCTCAAGGTGAGGCTCATGCAACACTGGCTCAAGGTGAGGCTCATGCAACACTGGCTCAAGGTGAGGCTTATGCAACACTGGCTCAAGGTGAGGCTGATACAACACTGGCTCAAGGTGAGGCTCATATTACACTGGCTCAAGGTGAGGCTCATGCAACACTGGCTCAAGGTGAGGCTCATGCAACACTGGCTCAAGGTGAGGCTTATGCAACACTGGCTCAAGATGAGGCTCATGCAACACTGGCTCAAGGTGAGGCTCATGCAACACTGGCTCAAGGTGAGGCTCATGCAACACTGGCTCAAGGTGAGGCTCATGCAACACTGGCTCAAGATGAGGCTCATGCAACACTGGCTCAAGATGAGGCTCATGCAACACTGGCTCAAGGTGAGGCTCATGCAACACTGGCTCAAGGTGAGGCTCATGCAACACTGGCTCAAGGTGAGGCTCATGCAACACTGGCTCAAGGTGAGGCTCATGCAACACTGGCTCAAGGTGAGGCTTATGTTACACTGGTTCAAGGTGAGGCTCATGCAACACTGGCTCAAGGTGAGGCTCATGCAACACTGGTTCAAGGTGAGGCTTATGCAACACTGGTTCAAGATGAAGCTCATGCAACAATATCCAGACCTGGGGTGGATCGCATGTGTATCCGGACGATACCAGACAGTAAACAATACTCTTCTACCTCATGGAGACACCTCGGATGGGACTCCTGGTTCGATCTTGACGACGAGCAGACGTCTGGACACCACCTCCGCCTGGGACCTTGCTGATCGCGTTCTGTTTCGCGATTTTGGATTTGATACTGCTGTTTGGCATCCCTATTCAACGGTCCGGTTTGTACAACGCCTGGCGTACATATCTTCTTGGGTCACAGGATTGTTGATGGATTTATTTTTTTCTTCGCGTTTTCTGGCTGGTTCACCCAGCGGGGTGACGGTGTCCGGCGTCGGCTGGGCCGAGAGGTGCCGGGAGTTCTTTTGCGTCTTTGTTGGGAGTCGAGTATATAGTTTTGCTACCCAGTGCTCTCTGTGTGGGGTGGGATTGATGCTTATCCCCTGTGGGACCCCTGGAGCTCCCCAATCATCTGTCATTCGTCTTCGCCATTAACTCTTCACGGGTACGCCGGGGTGCATCCGATCCCACGATCGTCGTCGCCCCTTAATCAACACCAACCAACCATCTCAAATATACAAGCTGCTTAATTTGCTTCCATTTTATATCCGAGGACTTGAATGGTGGTGTCAACTGCACATGTGTATTAATTTTAAGACATGGTTTAAAGTGATATAATTTATTCTCATGCAATGAACCCGAGAGGAGAGAGTGGACGGACACACCGACGCCAGACTCCCTTACCCACAAGTAAACAAAACTCCTCTGCCTCGGGGAGACACCTCGGATGAACAAGCTCTTTAATTTTCAGCCGTGATTTTCAAATTAATTTTAATCAAGCCATAATTTTCAATTTTTTTTTTTATTTTTAACATCTGTGGACCTTAATGGTGGTGTAAACAACACATAAATGTATATAAATATTAAGACACGTGGTTTAAAAGAGATAAAAGTGTGCCTTGTCATATAGAAACTGTGAGAGGAGAGTGTGGTCACACCGATGCCCAAGGGCCAGATTCATGAAAGCACTTAAGCAAGCACTTACGAACGTGTACATCTTTCCTCAATGTTTGACGGCTTTCGTTACATTTATTAAACAGTTTACAAGCATGAAAACTTCCCATCCAACTGTTGTTATTGTTATAAACAGCCTCCTGGTGCTTCGGAGCTCATTAACTGTTTAATAATTGGAAACAAAGCGGCCAATGATTGAGAAAAGATGTACTGGTTCGTAAGTGTTTGCCTAAGTGCTTTCGTGAATCTGACCACAGACTCCCTGACACACAAGTAAACATAACTACACCTCTACATGGTACGACCACTTCATGGTCGTACACGCTTAAGTTTAGCGGTTTTACAACCGTAGACATTTGGTTAGTGTAAACAACAAATAGAACTGATATAAGTGCCCTGGAAACACAAACCGAAACTGTCTCTATTTTCCGCTTGTTAAAACTTGTAATAAAGTTGTTACATCTTGGCTTAACGTGTTTAAGACGTATTAGAACGTTGTTACAACTTGCTATATTGGGTGTTTTAACTTGTTAGGAGGTGTTAAAACTTGTTCGAACGTTGTACCAACGTCGTAGTTTCGGTGTGTGTTTGCTGGGTGTTCACACACTGTTTAACAATGATAGGTGCTTGAAAGATAACGGTTGTGAGTGGAATGTTACAACACCACTTAAACAGTGGCTATCTTCTTGAGGTTATCTTGAGATGATTTCGAGGCTTTTAGTGTCCCCGCGGCCCGGTCCTCGACCAGGCCTCCACCCCCAGGAAGTAGCCCGTGACAGCTGACTAATACCCAGGTACCTAATTTACTGCTAGGTAACAGGGGCATAGGGTGAAAGAAACTCTGCCCATTGTTTCTCGCCGGCGCCTGGGATCGAACCCAGGACCGCAGGATTACAAGTCCAGCGTGCTGTCCGCTCGGCCGACCGGCTGCCCGACCGTGGCAGTGAGCAGTGCTACACGCTCTCTGGCCAAATAAGAGGTTTAAGTTTTAGCATAATAAGGCAGAGCTCCAGGAAGATAGTATAAGGCTACAAGATGATCTAGACAAACTGAATGAATGGTCCAACAAATGGCTACTACAGTTCAACCCGAGGAAATGTAAGGTAATGAAACCAGTGTAACTGTATTTTCCCACTAAGGGAGGTGGGTGGTGTAGTAACAATAAAAATTGGATCCAATATCATTTGTGCCATTAACCCTATTAATTACAGGTGCGGTTATACCATGAGCTTACGAGCTCACGTCAGTATGTAAATTACTTGCCACTAATAAAATATATTAGCTAGGTTAAGCAATATTTAACAAATAATTGATATCTTGCACTTTTTTTAGATATTTTTTTTTTTTTTGAGATATATACAAGAGTTGTTACATTCTTGTAGAGCCACTAGTACGCGTAGCGTTTCGGGCAAGTCCTTAATCCTATGGTCCCTGGAATACGATCCCCTGCCGCGAAGAATCGTTTTTTCATCCAAGTACACATTTTACTGTTGCGTTAAACAGAGGCTACAGTTAAGGAATTGCGCCCAGTAAATCCTCCCCGGCCAGGATACGAACCCATGACATAGCGCTCGCGGAACGCCAGGCGAGTGTCTTACCACTACACCACGGAGACTGTGAACTTAAAGACTTGAACTTGCTTAAAGACAAATGAAAGTATACTTTTGCAACAGATAAACTCATTGCAATAAAGAATTAAATAATCTTACCATTGTTTATAATATAACATATATGTGGATACCAAATCAAAAGCATAGGCTAAAATAATTTGTAACTATCAGTGTAGCTGCATTAAACATTCTTGTTTATTTTCCTTTTTTATTGATATATAAAAAAAATATATAAAAAAAGTACAAAAAACAGTGAACAAAAGCAAATCAACATATAAAAGCAAACCATCGGGCTTATACATAAAGCAAACACCATGAAACAGACATAATATACAAGAGGTCACAGGAAAACACACAGGACACAAGCAGAGAAACCCACAAACAGCATGGGTCACAGAATGCAAAAATTACAACAAATGTACAGAAATCCAACCACCCCCCTCGTAGGGGGGCCTCGTAGCCTGGTGGATAGCGCGCAGGACTCGTAATTCTGTGGCGCGGGTTCGATTCCCGCACGAGGCGGAAACAAATGGGCAAAGTTTCTTTCACCCTGAATGCCCCTGTTACCTAGCAGTAAATAGGTACCTGGGAGTTAGTCAGCTGTCACGGGCTGCTTCCTGGGGTGTGTGTGTGTGTGTGTGTGTGGTGTGGAAAAAAGAAAAAAAAGTAGTTAGTAAACAGTTGATTGACAGTTGAGAGGCGTGCCGAAAGAGCAAAGCTCAACCCCCGTAAAAACACAACTAGTAAACACAACACACAACCCATGCGACAAACACATGGAACAGCAACATACACAACCACACCACCCCAAATCGCCTGCCATACCAACACACGGGGCACGTGCTAATACAGGAAAGATAAAACACCAAACACCCACAACCACAACACAAACACCCACACAGAACAAAGGCAAAGCGTAAAACAAATCGCAAATACTACAAAACAGGCCATGCAGGAGACAAAAACAAATACCGACACCACACACACACGCACAGACAAGAACAGCCATCTGTGCACGCAGGCACCGGGGGAACAACACGCACAATACAGACAAGCCAACCACACGTATCACTCACACTTCTCCGGGTACTCCCGAGCCAGAAAAAGTCAGCAGTAAGCATCGCAAACAAGTTGGGCCGTTTCAGGAATCGGACGTCCAGTAGTCGCAGTAGGCCGAGGCATCAAATCCGGCACGCCAATGATGAAACACCGCGCCCGCGGAACCCAGATGGTAGAAGGACACCATGGAACAGGACGCACTCGGTCATCAGACTCAACACAGAGTTCTACCAGATTTGTCGACCACCTCTCCAAACGGGAGGACGATTTTCCTCCTAGGAATCCGGTCACAGGGCCGCACCTCAGGAAGCACACCAGGCTGCACAGTGGGCCTCACATTGGGCCGTGCACTGTGTTCTATGCCGGGCAGCGCACCGAGCCCCGCAGAAGGTGACACCGCAGGCGCCCCAGTGTCCCAACCAATCGGAATAGGAGCAGGGTCCCCCCGACGCACATCCTGTGACAACACCACTACGAGGTCGCGGTCACCAGGGGCAACCGCCCACTGAGGAGAGCCACCAGCAGGGGGCACAGTGTCCAACACAGAAGGCACCACAGGAGGCATCACATCGTCGCCCACAGCATCATCATCCATGGCATCACGCTCCTCTGCCCACGTCCAGCGAGGTGCCACATCCCGAGCCGAACGATGGCACTTAAAAATAGGCCGTTGATCGTCGGAACTGTCACTCCCTGCAAGCGGCGCCCCAGAAGAACCAGCGGCAGGCGGCCTCAAAGCCGGGGCAGCACGATCACGCAGAACAACAGCTTCAACGATGCGGGGCAAAAAGCCACTACCATTCAATGAGACCAGATTCGGAGAAGGAAGAGACACAGCAGGCGGAAGGGTAGACCCCAGCACACGTGAGGCATCCAGCGAGGGCAACGGACCCGGCAGAGGAGAAGAGGCATGCGTCAACGAGAAAACTACCAGAGGCGACGAGGCAGAGGGCGTGGGCGGAGTCACACACCACCGCCCCGACAGCCCCGGGAAGCACATGTTCTTCAGCAGGAGATGCAGGCGTCACCCCTACAGTACCACCCAAAGTCACCCCGGAAGCAATCAGATGCGGATGCACCTCCGCAACCACCGAACGGCGAAGGTCCGAAGCAGGGGCCCCTAGGTCCCTCGAGCTCACCGGTGGGGCAGACAGATCAAGTCCAGACGGAGCGACAGCCAGAACCGCCGCAGGAACCACACCAGGCACCTGCACAGAGCGAGGATCCGCCGGGGAAACCCCACACACAGACAAGCAGGGAAAGTCAGCCCCCCGGAAAACTGAAGGGGCCTCAGCATGAGGAGCGTCACAACCGGCTGCTACGTGGCCCTCAGCACCACACCGGAAACACGTGCGGGTTTGACCTTGACAAAAGATCCGCGTAGAGAGCCCACGAAACGAAACCCCGGGACGGAATAGGGCTCGTGATCCACATGACGAGTGTGCGTGTACCCAGACCAACCCGTTCTCGCAAATTTAATAAGTCAATATTGACTTATTAAATATGTGCATAGGTGACATACTTAACATAATAGATACCCTTAAAAAGATTCATAGAAAACACCGACCTTACCTAACCTTGTTAGTATCTTAAAATAAGCATCTTATTGCTTCGTAATTACAATTATTACCTAACCTATAATAGGTATAGGTTAAGTAATAATTGTAATTACGAAGCAATAAGATGCTTATCTTAAGATACTAACAAGGTTAGGTAAGGTCGGTGTTTTCTATGAATCTTTTTATTGGTATCTATTATGTTTAGTATATCACCTAAGCACGTAGTTAATAAGTCAATATTGACTTTACGAATTTGCGAGAACGGGTTGACCCAGACGGACCCCCTTCAGCCGGCCCGCACTCAAAACGTTGAACTGGTGCTTCACCACAGCACCAAACTGCGTAAAGAATGACATGAGTTCTGCCTCAGGAAAGGTCACCAGCATGCCGTGAACACTCACAAACGACAAGAGCCCCCAGGGATCCGAGATCTCCACAGACACAGCCGGAAGAGGAAGCAAGCAGCCATCCCAGCGATCCACAAACTCCTGGTAAACATGTGACGTGGCAAACGACACCGCAACACGGGTAGGCGATAACTTCTCGAGTCCCAGGAGCTCGGAGACGTCGACACGGAGCACGTCCAGGAGAGCCCACAATGGGCCAGTCCACAGCAGCAGAAAAATCCAGGCAGACAGAATCCACCCGGCTAACACGGTTACCACCAGCCGCTTCCATACCATCAGGCAGAGCCCCAACTAGCGAGCGCTCCACACCTCCCACAGCAAACCACCACTCAGCAACGGCAGACGACGACTGACAGCTTAAGCTGACGTCTGCACCCTCTGGCGGCGCAGCCAGGAATCATCATTTATTTTCGAAGTGGTCAAGTGGTGATTTCATCCGACAAGTAAATGAAAGCAGCACCATTCCTGTTGGATCAATTTGAAACCGAGCTAACTAGGTACAGAATAGGTACAGTCCATTACCCCACAAAGTAAACAACAGTATCCAGGCTAGTGGATATAACTACTATCATTGTAGACAGCTAAGTTGTTGTTATATTAGTAGTTAGATCTTTACTTTAGGGAGTCAAAGTCACAAATACCCTTAAAATGTGTTCTAGCCATATCAACTACTTAGCATAGCATCACATGTTTTCTGGAATCACGTGAACTATTTAGCATCTCATGGTTTTTTTGAGTCACGTGAACTATTTAGCATAGCATCGCATGTTTTCTGAAGTGTTATGACCAGCTAGGACCAGGTTCTGTTACCGTCTCTCATAGCTTCTTCTTCTCCTCTGATCCTACCTGAAGTCGATGGTAAGTTTTCAAGAATTGGTGATAGCAAATAGGAGTAACAGGAATAAAAGGGGGGATAAACAATACATGTATTATATCGCCAAGTATTTCTACACATATATGCACTGTGTCGCTTTCACCCAGGACACTCAGTAGAACGACAGTGTTCATCAAATTCCGGCATGTCCACTACGTCCAGGTACACGTCGTCCACATTCGATGATAATCACCAGCGATTTCACCTTCCTCAACGTGGGCCAGTCCACACACCGTATTGTGACGATGTCCCAATACCACAGATCCACTCTCCAGAAACACGCTGGCAGACGGTTTCAGGAAAACCTGGCCTCTTAAAAAGAACGTCGCTTTTGGCCGTTTGCCCGTATGGCCGAATTTGGACGTAATTTGAAATTGAAAAAAATATGAAAATAAATTTGGGATTTTTTTTTTCAACAACAGTAAGTTAAGGGTCCTCTGATAGGTTAGGTGGGCAGGAAATTCTCATAAAGTTTCAAAACGTTATGAAAAACGTTAACTTAAAGTGTACTCTCATAACCTCTGCGAGTATGCCGGACGACTCAAATAGAAAACGGAACAGAACGTCACTTTTGTGAGTGGATTTCATTTCAAATTACGTCCAAATTTGGCCATAGTGCGCATACCAGCCAAAAGTGACGTTCTTTTCAAGAGGACGGGTTGTTCAGGAACACCCTGACTGGGGTCTCAAATAATTGCGTGGAGGGGTAGCTATAACACCCCGGCAGAAGTATCTAGCAACACATTAGCAGCACGTCTCATCAGACACACTACTGCCTTCTTGTAACTCTTCTTGGTCAAATCTCGGGTACGTCGGTCCATACAACGCAGCATAAATCCAGCAGCTAACACGTAGTTACTTCCGACGGTGGTCACTTTGTCCTCTCACAGGACCAAGGGCCAGATTCACGAAAGCACTTACGCAAACACTTACGAACCTGTACATCTTTTCATAAGCTTTGGCGGCTTTGTTTCCAATTATTAAGCAGTTAATGAGCCCCGAAGCACCAGGAGGCTGTTTATAACAATAACAACAGTTGATTGGCAAGTTTTCATGCTTGTAAACTGTTTAATAAATGTAACCAAAGCCGTCAAAGATTGAGGACAGATGTACACGTTCGTAAGTGCTTGCGTAAGTACTTTCGTGAATCTGGCCCCTGGACTGCCGAAGGTGAACCGCCCTCCTCGGCGCAATCGCCTCCTCATGTCACTTCTATGAACATAAGCGTCATTAGATAGACAGACACTATAATGGGTGGCCTTAGGATAACACCCTTCCACCGGGAACTGAAATTATACTTACTTGCACAACCTAGATGGCGTTGATAGTGTTATGCCCACCCCACCCCAGAGATTATCATCATCGACCTCGGGTCAGATTCACGAAAGCACTTACGCCAGCACTTACGAACGTGTACATCTTTCCTCAATCTTTAACGGCTTTGGTTACATTTAGTAAACAGTTTACAAGCATGAAAACTTGCCAATCAACTGTTGTTATTGTTATAAACAGCCTCCTGGTGCTTCGGAGCTCATTAACCGTTTAATAATTGGAAACAAAGCCGCCAAAGATTGAGAAAAGATGTACAGGTTCGTAAGTGCTTTCGTGAATCTGGCCCCTCACCTCCTAGCTGAGGTATGAAACAGGAGCCCTTCACAAACGCCACACTACGGCCAACAGATGGCGTTGTCTGTGTCTCGCCTAATACCTTGGAGTTGGAGTGCAGGCCCATAGATGGTGCTGAAGTCACCACTTCGCACTCCAGCTGCAGTGTTGATACCGTAACATATATTGTTGTTGTTGTTGTTAAAGATTTAGCTACTCAGGACGAAGTGTCCATGTAGCACGGGCTATGGTGAGCCCGTAAAAGTAACAGAGTTACGTCGACTATTTATAGCATGGACTCTTGGTTCAACCTTGACAACGAGTGGACGTTTGGGCACCTCATCCGTCTGTGAGCCGCCTGATCACGTTCTGTATTCACGTTTTGGATTTGCTACTGCATTTTGCATCCCTATTCAACGGTCCGGTTGTACGACGCCTGGCGCACATATCGCCTTCGGTCACAGGACTGTTGATAGATTTTTTTGACGTGTTCTGGCTGGTTCTCAGGGCGGGGTGACGGTGTTCGGGGGCCGGCTTAGCCGAGAGGTGCCGGGGGTTGGCGGGTCTTGATTGGCTCCTGGGGTACCCTCAGCCATCGTGGGTGGCTGGCTTCTGCATGCCTGGAAGACACTGGAGGACTTTTGCGTTTTAGTTGTGGGCGAGTTTTTGGTTTTGCTACCCAGTGTTCTGTGTGGGGCGGCGCTGGTTCAGTTCTTGTCACCCTAAGGGACTCCTGGGGCGCCCCAATCATCTGCCTGTCTGCGTTTCTTTGCCGCGTGGCATATTAGTTTCCAGTAATTGGCGTCATTTGTTTCGCGATTTGGCTTGGCGTTTCACCTTTCCTGGCTTCGCGATTAACCCTTAACGAGTATGCCGGGGCGCATCCGATCCCCCCGATAGTCGTCGATCCTAAATCAACACCAACAACATTCATAGCATCGCATGTTTTCTAGTCACATCAACTATTTATCATAGCATCACGTGTTTTCTAGTCACATGAACTGTTAATCATAGCATCACATGCTTTCTAGAGTAACTCCATAGTCCATGCATTTATAGTTAGACAATTCTCTATGTGCAGTATTATCGAAATAAGTAAAACAATATTCTCTTTTGCGCCTTTATACTCCCACTACTGAATACAATGTTACACTCCCACTTGTGATACAATGTTACACTCCCACTACTGAATACAATGTTACACTCCCACTACTGAATACAATGTTACACTCCCACTACTGAATACAATGTTACACTCCCACTACTGAATACAATATTACACCACCACTACTGAATACAATGTTACTCTCCCACCACTGAATACAATGTTACTCTCTCACCACTGAATACAATGTTACACTCCCACTACTGAATACAATGTTACACTCACACTACTGAATACAATGTTACACTCCCACTACTGAATACAATGTTACTCTCCCACCACTGAATACAATGTTACTCTCTCACCACTGAATACAATGTTACACTCCCACTACTGAATACAATGTTACACTCCCACTACTGACTACAATGTTACACTCCCACTACTGAATACAATGTTACACTCACACTACTGAATACAATGTTACACTCCCACTACTGAATACAATGTTACTCTCCCACCACTGAATACAATGTTACTCTCTCACCACTGAATACAATGTTACACTCCCACTACTGAATACAATGTTACTCTCTCACCACTGAATACAATGTTACTCTCTCACCACTGAATACAATGTTACTCTCCCACTACTGAATACAATGTTACTCTCTCACCACTGAATACAATGTTACTCTCCCACTACTGAATACAATGTTACACTCCCACTACTGAATACAATGTTACTTTCCCACCACTGAATACAATGTTACACTCCCACTACTGAATACAATATTACACTCCCACTACTGAATACATTGTTACACTCCCACTACTGAATATAATGTTACACTCCCAGTACTGAAAACAATGTTACACTCCCACTACTGAATACAATGTTACACTCCCACCACTGAATACAATGTTACACTCCCACTACTGAATACAATGTTACTTTCCCACCACTGAATACAATGTTACACTCCCACTACTGACTACAATGTCACAACACCACTACTGAATACAATGTAACACTCCCACTACTGAATACAATGTTACACTCCCACTACTGAATACACTGTTACTCTCCCACCACAGAATACACTGTTACACTCCCACCACTGAATACAATGTTACACTCCCACCACAGAATACATTGTTACACTCCCACTACTGAATACAATGTTACACTCCCACCACAGAATACACTGTTACACTCCCACTACTGAATACAATGTTACACTCCCACCACAGAATACACTGTTACACTCCCACTACTGAATACAATGTTACACTCCCACCAATGAATACAATGTTACACTCCCACTACTGAATACAATGTTACACTCCCACCACTGAATACAATGTTACACTCCCACTACTGAATACAATGTTACACTCCCACTACTGAATACAATGTTACACTCCCACTACTGAATACAATGTTACACTCCCACTACTGACTACAATGTCACAACACCACTACTGAATACAATGTAACACTCCCACTACTGAATACAATGTTACACTCCCACTACTGAATACACTGTTACTCTCCCACCACAGAATACACTGTTACACTCCCACCACTGAATACAATGTTACACTCCCACTACTGAATACAATGTTACACTCCCACTACTGAATACAATGTTACACTCCCACTACTGAATACAATGTTACACTCCCACTACTGAATACAATGTTACTTTCCCACTACTGAATACAATGTTACACTCCCACCACAGAATACAATGTTACACTCCCACCACTGAATACACTGTTACACTCCCACCACTGAATACAATGTTACTTCCCACCACTGAATACAATGTTACACTCCCACCACTGAATACAATGTTACTCTCTCACCACTGAATCCAATGTTACACTCCCACTACTGAATACAATGTTACACTCCCACTACTGAATACAATGTTACTCTCCCACTACTGAATACAATGTTACACTCCCACTACTGAATACAATGTTACACCACCACTACTGAATATAATGTTAAACTCCCACTACTGAATACAATGTAACACTCCCACTACTGAATACAATGTTACACCACCACTACTGAATACAATGTTACTCTCCCACTACTGAATACAATGTTACTCTCCCACTACTGAATACAATGTAACACCCCCACTACTGAATACAATGTTACTCTCCCACTACTGAATATAATGTTACACTCCCACTACTGAATACAATGTAACACTCCCACTACTGAATACAATGTAACACTCCCACTACTGAATACAATGTTACACTCCCACTACTGAATACAATGTTACACTCCCACTACTGAATACAATGTAACACTCCCACTACTGAATACAATGTAACACTCCCACTACTGAATACAATGTTACACTCCCACTACTGAATACAATGTTACACTCCCACTACTGAATACAATGTTACACTCCCACTACTGAATACAATGTTACACTCCCACTACTGAATACAATGTAACACTCCCACTACTGAATACAATGTAACACTCCCACTACTGAATACAATGTTACACTCCCACTACTGAATACAATGTTACACTCCCACTACTGAATACAATGTTACACTCCCACTACTGAATACAATGTTACACTCCCACTACTGAATACAATGTAACACTCCCACTACTGAATACAATGTAACACTCCCACTACTGAATACAATGTTACACTCCCACTACTGAATACAATGTTACACTCCCACTACTGAATACAATGTTACACTCCCACTACTGAATACAATGTTACACTCCCACTACTGAATACAATGTAACACTCCCACTACTGAATACAATGTAACACTCCCACTACTGAATACAATGTTACACTCCCACTACTGAATACAATGTTACACTCCCACTACTGAATACAATGTTACACCACCACTACTGAATATAATGTTACACTCCCACCACTGAACACAATGTTACACTCCCACTACTGAACACAATGTTACACTCCCACTACTGACTACAGTGTTTAAGCTCCTTGAGCCACCAAGATGTAAACATTGAAGTGTGTTGGTTCCCTCAGGTGGAGACAGAGAGCCTGCTGGGGCCGGACTGGGAGAGCCGACAGCAGCAGCAGCCGGAGGAGAGCAACAAGTCCCTCAGCCTCCACGACCTCCAAGGTGTCTTCTGTATCCTCCTCCTCTCCTGGCTCCTCTCTGCTCTCGTCTTCCTCTTGGAGTGGCTCACCCAGTACTGTTGGCCTCGCTGAGAGCCTCCACTGTTGGCCTCGCTGAGAGCCTCCACTGTTGGCCTCGCTGAGAGCCACCACTGTTGGCCTCGCTGAGAGCCTCCACTGTTGGCCTCCCTGAGAGCCACCACTGTTGGCCTCGCTGAGAGCCTCCACTGTTGGCCTCCCTGAGAGCCACCACTGTTGGCCTCCCTGAGAGCCACCACTGTTGGCCTCCCTGAGAGCCACCACTGTTGGCCTCCCTGAGAGCCACCACTGTTGGCCTCGCTGAGAGCCTCCAATGTTGGCCTCCCTGAGAGCCACCACTGTTGGCCTCCCTGAGAGCCACCACTGTTGGCCTCCCTGAGAGCTACCACTGTTGGCCTCCCTGAGAGCCTCCACTGTTGGCCTCCCTGAGAGCTACCACTGTTGGCCTCCCTGAGAGCCACCACTGTTGGCCTCCCTGAGAGCCACCACTGTTGGCCTCCCTGAGAGCCACCACTGTTGGCCTCCCTGAGAGCCACCACTGTTGGCCTCCCTGAGAGCCTCCACTGTTGGCCTCCCTGAGAGCCTCCACTGTTGGCCTCGCTGAGAGCCTCCACTGTTGGCCTCGCTGAGAGCCTCCACTGTTGGCCTCCCTGAGAGCCTCCACTGTTGGCCTCCCTGAGAGCCTCCACTGTTGGCCTCCCTGAGAGCCTCCACTGTTGGCCTCCCTGAGAGCCACCACTGTTGGCCTCCCTGAGAGCCTCCACTGTTGGCCTCCCTGAGAGCCACCACTGTTGGCCTCCCTGAGAGCCTCCACTGTTGGCCTCCCTGAGAGCCTCCACTGTTGGCCTCGCTGAGAGCCTCCACTGTTGGCCTCGCTGAGAGCCTCCACTGTTGGCCTCCCTGAGAGCCTCCACTGTTGGCCTCCCTGAGAGCCTCCACTGTTGGCCTCCCTGAGAGCCTCCACTGTTGGCCTCCCTGAGAGCCACCACTGTTGGCCTCGCTGAGAGCCTCCACTGTTGGCCTCGCTGAGAGCCACCACTGTTGGCCTCCCTGAGAGCCTCCACTGTTGGCCTCGCTGAGAGCCTCCACTGTTGGCCTCGCTGAGAGCCTCCACTGTTGGCCTCGCTGAGAGCCTCCACTGTTGGCTTCGCTGAGAGCCTCCACTGTTGGCCTCGCTGAGAGCCACCACTCTTGGCCTCGCTGAGAGCCACCACTCTTGGCCTCCCTGAGAGCCACCACTGTTGGCCTCCCTGAGAGCCACCACTGTTGGCCTCCCTGAGAGCCTCCACTGTTGGCCTCGCTGAGAGCCACCACTGTTGGCCTCGCTGAGAGCCTCCACTGTTGGCCTCGCTGAGAGCCTCCACTGTTGGCCTCGCTGAGAGCCTCCACTGTTGGCCTCGCTGAGAGCCTCCACTGTTGGCTTCGCTGAGAGCCTCCACTGTTGGCCTCGCTGAGAGCCTCCACTGTTGGCCTCGCTGAGAGCCTCCACTGTTGGCCTCGCTAAGAGCCTCCACTGTTGGCCTCGCTGAGAGCCACCACTGTTGGCCTCGCTGAGAGCCTCCACTGTTGGCCTCGCTGAGAGCCTCCACTGTTGGCCTCCCTGAGAGCCTCCACTGTTGGCCTCGCTGAGAGCCACCACTGTTGGCCTCCCTGAGAGCCTCCACTGTTGGCCTCCCTGAGAGCCTCCACTGTTGGCCTCGCTGAGAGCCTCCACTGTTGGCCTCGCTGAGAGCCTCCACTGTTGGCCTCGCTGAGAGCCTCCACTGTTGGCCTCGCTGAGAGCCTCCACTGTTGGCCTCGCTGAGAGCCTCCACTGTTGGCCTCGCTGAGAGCCTCCACTGTTGGCCTCGCTGAGAGCCTCCACTGTTGGCCTCGCTGAGAGCCTCCACTGTTGGCCTCGCTGAGAGCCTCCACTGTTGGCCTCGCTGAGAGCCTCCACTGTTGGCCTCGCTGAGAGCCTCCACTGTTGGCCTCGCTGAGAGCCTCCACTGTTGGCCTCCCTGAGAGCCACCACTGTTGGCCTCCCTGAGAGCCTCCACTGTTGGCCTCGCTGAGAGCCTCCACTGTTGGCCTCGCTGAGAGCCTCCACTGTTGGCCTCGCTGAGAGCCTCCACTGTTGGCCTCCCTGAGAGCCTCCACTGTTGGCCTCCGTGAGAGCCACCACTGTTGGCCTCGCTGAGAGCCACCACTGTTGGCCTCCCTGAGAGCCTCCACTGTTGGCCTCCCTGAGAGCCTCCACTGTTGGCCTCCCTGAGAGCCTCCACTGTTGGCCTCGCTGAGAGTCTCCACTGTTGGCCTCGCTGAGAGCCTCCACTGTTGGCCTCGCTGAGAGCCACCACTGTTGGCCTCCCTGAGAGCCTCCACTGTTGGCCTCCCTGAGAGCCTCCACTGTTGGCCTCCCTGAGAGCCTCCACTGTTGGCCTCGCTGAGAGCCTCCACTGTTGGCCTCCCTGAGAGCCACCACTGTTGGCCTCCCTGAGAGCCTCCACTGTTGGCCTCCCTGAGAGCCTCCACTGTTGGCCTCCCTGAGAGCCACCACTGTTGGCCTCGCTGAGAGCCTCCACTGTTGGCCTCGCTGAGAGTCACCACTGTTGGCCTCCCTGAGAGCCTCCACTGTTGGCCTCCCTGAGAGCCTCCACTGTTGGCCTCGCTGAGAGCCTCCACTGTTGGCCTCCCTGAGAGCCACCACTGTTGGCCTCCCTGAGAGCCTCCACTGTTGGCCTCGCTGAGAGCCACCAACACACACACACGGGGGCTCTATGGGGCCGGTGGCTGAGCGTTCAGCATGCTGTATGCGTGATCCTGGCTTCGATTCCAGGTGCCGGCGAGAAACAATGGGCAGATTTTCTTTCATCCTGATGCCCTGTTATCTAGCAGTAAATAGGTACCTGGGAGTTAGTTAGCTGTCACGGGCTGCTTCCTGGGGTGTGTGGTGTGGGGAGAAAAAAAATAGTAGTTAGTAACAGTTGATTGACAGTTGAGACGCGGGACAAAAGAGCCGAGCTCAACCCCCGCAAGCACAACTATGTGAATACACACACACACTCACACACACACACACCTATGATCCCAGAGGGGAGTGGGGAACCCTCCACAGGCAGTTCAACAGCCCCATTTTGAGGAGGATCACACCCATCTCCCACCCAATAGAAAGCCTACTTGCCCCAGCCTCTATGAGCCCCCCACTGAGTGGCCACTTGGACGACCCACTCCTCATGAAGGCCTCCCCTCTCCACCTCCCCCCAAACCCTCCCTACTCCCACAAGCTCTCCCTTCTTACCCATCCCAAGCCCCCTTTTCTCCCCCACCATCCTATCCCCTCCCTTCTCCCCCACCGCTTAAGCCCTCCCTTTTCCCCCACCCCACTAAGCCGGCCCTCCCTTCTCCCTCAATGTCAGAAAATCCGACACCATTTACTAATATTAAATACAATATACTGATAATATTTCTGCTGTTGTATGTATGTATTATATATATATATATATATATATGAATGAAAACTCACACCCCAGAAGTGACTCGAACCCATACTCCCAGAAGCAACGCAACTGGTAACTACAGGGCGCCTTAATCCGCTTGACCATCACGGCCGTCAAAAGGAAGTGATAGCCGAGGCTATTTGAGCCACTTCCCCGACGGCAACTCGGATGGTAATCTTGGGCATAGCATTTCACCAAATCACCTCATTCTTTGGGGCACACGTGAGGAACACAAATGCGAACAAGCCTGAATGGTCCCCAGGACTATATGCGAATGAAAACTCACACCCCAGAAGTGACTCGAACCCATACTCCCAGAAGCAACGCAACTGGTAACTACAGGGCGCCTTAATCCGCTTGACCATCACGGCCGTCAAAAGGAAGTGATAGCCGAGGCTATTTGAGCCACTTCCCCGACGGCAACTCGGATGGTAATCTTGGGCATAGCATTTCACCAAATCACCTCATTCTTTGGGGCACACGTGAGGAACACAAATGCGAACAAGCCTGAATGGTCCCCAGGACTATATGCGAATGAAAACTCACACCCCAGAAGTGACTCGAACCCATACTCCCAGAAGCAACGCAACTGGTAACTACAGGGCGCCTTAATCCGCTTGACCATCACGGCCGTCAAAAGGAAGTGATAGCCGAGGCTATTTGAGCCACTTCCCCGACGGCAACTCGGATGGTAATCTTGGGCATAGCATTTCACCAAATCACCTCATTCTTTGGGGCACACGTGAGGAACACAAATGCGAACAAGCCTGAATGGTCCCCAGGACTATATGCGAATGAAAACTCACACCCCAGAAGTGACTCGAACCCATACTCCCAGAAGCAACGCAACTGGTAACTACAGGGCGCCTTAATCCGCTTGACCATCACGGCCGTCAAAAGGAAGTGATAGCCGAGGCTATTTGAGCCACTTCCCCGACGGCAACTCGGATGGTAATCTTGGGCATAGCATTTCACCAAATCACCTCATTCTTTGGGGCACACGTGAGGAACACAAATGCGAACAAGCCTGAATGGTCCCCAGGACTATATGCGAATGAAAACTCACACCCCAGAAGTGACTCGAACCCATACTCCCAGAAGCAACGCAACTGGTAACTACAGGGCGCCTTAATCCGCTTGACCATCACGGCCGTCAAAAGGAAGTGATAGCCGAGGCTATTTGAGCCACTTCCCCGACGGCAACTCGGATGGTAATCTTGGGCATAGCATTTCACCAAATCACCTCATTCTTTGGGGCACACGTGAGGAACACAAATGCGAACAAGCCTGAATGGTCCCCAGGACTATATGCGAATGAAAACTCGCACCCCAGAAGTGACTCGAACCCATACTCCCAGAAGCAACGCAACTGGTAACTACAGGGCGCCTTAATCCGCTTGACCATCACGGCCGTCAAAAGGAAGTGATAGCCGAGGCTATTTGAGCCACTTCCCCGACGGCAACTCGGATGGTAATCTTGGGCATAGCATTTCACCAAATCACCTCATTCTTTGGGGCACACGTGAGGAACACAAATGCGAACAAGCCTGAATGGTCCCCAGGACTATATGCGAATGAAAACTCACACCCCAGAAGTGACTCGAACCCATACTCCCAGAAGCAACGCAACTGGTAACTACAGGGCGCCTTAATCCGCTTGACCATCACGGCCGTCAAAAGGAAGTGATAGCCGAGGCTATTTGAGCCACTTCCCCGACGGCAACTCGGATGGTAATCTTGGGCATAGCATTTCACCAAATCACCTCATTCTTTGGGGCACACGTGAGGAACACAAATGCGAACAAGCCTGAATGGTCCCCAGGACTATATGCGAATGAAAACTCACACCCCAGAAGTGACTCGAACCCATACTCCCAGAAGCAACGCAACTGGTAACTACAGGGCGCCTTAATCCGCTTGACCATCACGGCCGTCAAAAGGAAGTGATAGCCGAGGCTATTTGAGCCACTTCCCCGACGGCAACTCGGATGGTAATCTTGGGCATAGCATTTCACCAAATCACCTCATTCTTTGGGGCACACGTGAGGAACACAAATGCGAACAAGCCTGAATGGTCCCCAGGACTATATGCGAATGAAAACTCACACCCCAGAAGTGACTCGAACCCATACTCCCAGAAGCAACGCAACTGGTAACTACAGGGCGCCTTAATCCGCTTGACCATCACGGCCGTCAAAAGGAAGTGATAGCCGAGGCTATTTGAGCCACTTCCCCGACGGCAACTCGGATGGTAATCTTGGGCATAGCATTTCACCAAATCACCTCATTCTTTGGGGCACACGTGAGGAACACAAATGCGAACAAGCCTGAATGGTCCCCAGGACTATATGCGAATGAAAACTCACACCCCAGAAGTGACTCGAACCCATACTCCCAGAAGCAACGCAACTGGTAACTACAGGGCGCCTTAATCCGCTTGACCATCACGGCCGTCAAAAGGAAGTGATAGCCGAGGCTATTTGAGCCACTTCCCCGACGGCAACTCGGATGGTAATCTTGGGCATAGCATTTCACCAAATCACCTCATTCTTTGGGGCACACGTGAGGAACACAAATGCGAACAAGCCTGAATGGTCCCCAGGACTATATGCGAATGAAAACTCACACCCCAGAAGTGACTCGAACCCATACTCCCAGAAGCAACGCAACTGGTAACTACAGGGCGCCTTAATCCGCTTGACCATCACGGCCGTCAAAAGGAAGTGATAGCCGAGGCTATTTGAGCCACTTCCCCGACGGCAACTCGGATGGTAATCTTGGGCATAGCATTTCACCAAATCACCTCATTCTTTGGGGCACACGTGAGGAACACAAATGCGAACAAGCCTGAATGGTCCCCAGGACTATATGCGAATGAAAACTCACACCCCAGAAGTGACTCGAACCCATACTCCCAGAAGCAACGCAACTGGTAACTACAGGGCGCCTTAATCCGCTTGACCATCACGGCCGTCAAAAGGAAGTGATAGCCGAGGCTATTTGAGCCACTTCCCCGACGGCAACTCGGATGGTAATCTTGGGCATAGCATTTCACCAAATCACCTCATTCTTTGGGGCACACGTGAGGAACACAAATGCGAACAAGCCTGAATGGTCCCCAGGACTATATGCGAATGAAAACTCACACCCCAGAAGTGACTCGAACCCATACTCCCAGAAGCAACGCAACTGGTAACTACAGGGCGCCTTAATCCGCTTGACCATCACGGCCGTCAAAAGGAAGTGATAGCCGAGGCTATTTGAGCCAATTCCCCGACGGCAACTCGGATGGTAATCTTGGGCATAGCATTTCACCAAATCACCTCATTCTTTGGGGCACACGTGAGGAACACAAATGCGAACAAGCCTGAATGGTCCCCAGGACTATATGCGAATGAAAACTCACACCCCAGAAGTGACTCGAACCCATACTCCCAGAAGCAACGCAACTGGTAACTACAGGGCGCCTTAATCCGCTTGACCATCACGGCCGTCAAAAGGAAGTGATAGCCGAGGCTATTATGGCTCAAATAGCCTCGGCTATCACTTCCTTTTGACGGCCGTGATGGTCAAGCGGATTAAGGCGCCCTGTAGTTACCAGTTGCGTTGCTTCTGGGAGTATGGGTTCGAGTCACTTCTGGGGTGTGAGTTTTCATTCGCATATAGTCCTGGGGACCATTCAGGCTTGTTCGCATTTGTGTTCCTCACGTGTGCCCCAAAGAATGAGGTGATTTGGTGAAATGCTATGCCCAAGATTACCATCCGAGTTGCCGTCGGGGAAGTGGCTCAAATAGCCTCGGCTATCACTTCCTTTTGACGGCCGTGATGGTCAAGCGGATTAAGGCGCCCTGTAGTTACCAGTTGCGTTGCTTCTGGGAGTATGGGTTCGAGTCACTTCTGGGGTGTGAGTTTTCATTCGCATATAGTCCTGGGGACCATTCAGGCTTGTTCGCATTTGTGTTCCTCACGTGTGCCCCAAAGAATGAGGTGATTTGGTGAAATGCTATGCCCAAGATTACCATCCGAGTTGCCGTCGGGGAAGTGGCTCAAATAGCCTCGGCTATCACTTCCTTTTGACGGCCGTGATGGTCAAGCGGATTAAGGCGCCCTGTAGTTACCAGTTGCGTTGCTTCTGGGAGTATGGGTTCGAGTCACTTCTGGGGTGTGAGTTTTCATTCGCATATAGTCCTGGGGACCATTCAGGCTTGTTCGCATTTGTGTTCCTCACGTGTGCCCCAAAGAATGAGGTGATTTGGTGAAATGCTATGCCCAAGATTACCATCCGAGTTGCCGTCGGGGAAGTGGCTCAAATAGCCTCGGCTATCACTTCCTTTTGACGGCCGTGATGGTCAAGCGGATTAAGGCGCCCTGTAGTTACCAGTTGCGTTGCTTCTGGGAGTATGGGTTCGAGTCACTTCTGGGGTGTGAGTTTTCATTCGCATATAGTCCTGGGGACCATTCAGGCTTGTTCGCATATATATATATATATATATATATATATATATATATATATATATATATATATATATATATATATATATATATATATATGTATATATATATATTAATCATAAGGAATACAGTGTTCCCCCAGGACTACACTAATAAGGAGAGAGAGGGAGGGTAGGGGAGGAGGCAGAGTGGCCCTACTCATGAGAAAGGAATGGAGTTTCAAGGAGATGGTTACCCCAGGCTGTGAAGGATTTAGAGACAACATAACAGGCACCATGACGATGGGAGGACCAAGAGTAGTAGTAACAGTGATATATAACCTTCCACCAGATGGCAGAAGACTCAGGCAAGAGTATGCTAGTAATAACATCGCAGTTATCAATATAATTTAGAGGGCAGCCTCTGCTGCATGTAGAATTCGATCCCATCTGCTCATCATGGGGGGACTTCAGTCACGAAAGGATAGACTTGGAGAATAAGGAACCGCAAGGAGGAGAGGAAACAAGGAGAGCTAAACTTCTGGAGGTGGTAACAAAATACTTTTTAAGCCAGCATGTCAGGGAACCCACAAGAATGAGGGGAAGCGGTGAACCAGCGAGACTCGACCTAGTCTTCACTCTGAATGACTCTGACGTACGAGAAATTGACTTCGAGCCCCCAATAGGAATGAGCGATCTCTGTGTACTGATGTTTGTGTACCTGGTCGAAGAAGGGTTAAAGTACTCGAGAATGGGAGCTGAAAGCACAGGCTAGGATTCCGTAAGGAAAACTTTGAGGAGATAAGAAAATTGCTAACGGATATAACTTGGAAAAAAACAGAGCTCAGATGAAAGAAGGCCCAAGACATGATGGGAATACATCACGCAGAAGTGTAAGGAGGTTGCAGAAAAGTTTATCCCGGCCCAAAAAGGAAAAAAATTAAATGAAGATGAGAAACCCATGGTTTAAATCAGAGATGTAAGCTAGCTAAGCAACTAAGTAAAAGAGCATGGAGAATTATAGAAATAACAGGACACTTGAGAGCAGAGAAGGATACCAGAGAACCAGGAATGAATACGTCAGGGACTACCTGTCCGTCGCCTGCTCATCGCTGATTGGCTGGTGGTCAGTTGCACCCGCTCCTCCACCGCCACACTACCTGATGTCTGGGGCCGCCACGACCTGCAGACCTCAGAATATCCAGTGCTTTCAACAAGTTAACACGTCTCGTTGGTAGACTAAGAGAGGCTAATAAAAAGGGGGAAAACTGAAATGAACACAACACTTCATCCTTTATCAATATATTCACTTAACTTATTATCACTTTCTCATCACCTTAAATATAAAATATAAAATTAAATAATATTACTACACGTGGATATTTACATGTGTCGCTCGCACATAGGACACTAAGCACTTCTCGATGCTAACGCGATGCAGCCCTTGTCAGCTTCCGTGTTTCCTCAACACACAGTACCGTCCTCAACCAGTACTGGGAAACACCAACGAGTCTACCCTTGCCCTGGGCCAGAACACCATCAGTATCATTAGGTGCCCCCTGATTACCCACAATCACTCTCCAGCCAAGTGCTGGCTGAGAACTTCAGCCATGCGCTGATAGGGCCCAGCGCAATTCTAATTCTACATGTGATCATGTAGCTTACGTCGGTAAATTCACATATTTTATCATTGTGTTTAAGTGTGCCTCCATAATAATCTCTATGAGCATTCACGAGGGCTATCATAGTCCCACCTAGGGAACATCCCGTTTTCTATAGAAGTTCTTATTGTCTGGAGAGTGGTATAGCAGCACAGACTTATGTAAAAGTGTACCCTAGATAATTCGCCCAGTATTAGAGCTGGAATGGTGGCAACAAGCAAGCAAGCTGGAGAAAGGTAAAGCCACACAGACTTTTATGGGAGTACCTTGGGCTGACAGTCCAGTGTCAGATCTATAGGCGTAGCAACACTGTGGCAACAAGCAGTAGAGAATACACCCACTGAACTGCATTGCTGGGGTGCAGATATATCAACCAGTGTTGGGTTCGCGGGGAAGGGGACAGACGTGTTGTGGTCGTGCTCCGTGAAAACACTGGAATAAACCGGGCTTTTTTAGGATTACAACCATAAATTACGGCCCACAGTGATCACCAAGTACATAATGAACCGTAGGAAAGTTGAATACAGAAATTAACAATGGAACTTTGTGTTAAATACAGAATAAACATGGGACCACGTGGTGAGCCAGTGCCACCAGGCTCACGTTTACAGGCATAAGCGATATATATCGAATATAGTGAGCAGTGATACGTTGAACAGTGAAGTGGAACGTGTAACACAACACACAAATTAGTGGATAGTGTTAGAGAATTGTACATAGTGTGACGATAATCTCCCTCAAGAGAGAGTGAGCCTGCTCTTCCGTCCTAAGTTCGTCGCTATACATCCCTATACAACTAATATGGAAGAAATATCCAACAAGTACAACTCCAAGGTTTGCCAGAGAGCAAACGTATTCAGCACCAGGAACACCTGCTCCGCCTCCACCACTCGAACCATCAAACTACCTGTCCGTCGCCTGCTCATCGCTGATTGGCTGGTGGTCAGTTGCACCCGCTCCTCCACCGCCACACTACCTGATGTCTGGGGACGCCACGACCTGCAGACCTCAGAATATCCAGTGCTTTCAACAAGTTAACACGTCTCGTTGGTAGACTAAGCTCTGGCTTACGTGTACTAAGAGAGGTGGCAGTTTAAAGCCAATATTCCTGCACCCATATTTTGCATTGTATATTGTTCACTTGTTATTACTCACTTGTCTTAACGTAACTTTTCATTTTGCCATTTGATTATTCTTATTATTTTGATTGATTGATTTTATGTTCCAATTTGTATGTCCATTTTATTCATGTTTTGCTTTTCTAACGTAATTAAAATCTCATTGTTAAATTTACTTGTGTTTTGTGTGTCTTCCCATTACCTTACCACAGACGAAGTTCCAGATTTTCTCTTTTTTGTTTCTATATGTGACGAGGCCATACCCCTAGCTTTTGAAACAGCCGAACACCAACGCGTTACCGTCACAATAGAAAAAATATAAATGTAAAGTTGTGGAGGAGGCATCACACTAGGCTGTTTACACCACAGTCACGAGGCCTACACAGTGTAAAGGACATCCCTCAGTAACAGTATACTCCCTCAGCGATAATATACTGGCAATATATACTGTAATACGGGAAAGTGGATCTAGGAACTAGTAATAGAGTAAGTGAATAACATTGCAAGCCGGAAGAAAGCACAAAATTCCTTAGGATATTACAGGCAAATAATTAGTGTATAAATCAAGTAACTGGCAACCGGCGGCATCCTGCCCCCGACCTGGGACAAACAAAGGTCAACTAAACGGTCCCAAGAGGACCATATTTTCTCCACAAGGCGATAAGTACCCCCACATAAACTTGAACAAATAAACATATGTAATATTATAAATATACTGTATACATATTATATATACATACATATAATATTATAAATATATGCATATAATATTATAACATCACAAACCCAACATGGAGGTGTGTGGAGGCTGCCTTAAGTCACTTCGGAGGAGTGTTGTAGGCATTGTATGTAACATTTGTAACATAAGGTTTCACCTAAGTTGTACAGGATTACCTACACAATATGCAAACCGGGAAGGTAACTACTGGATCTGTCAAAGTGACAGACAGATGTGGGAAAACATCACCAAACTAATGAATAACATTCCTGAAGAACACAGGCTACAATTCACACAAAAACTACCAGAAATATATGCAGAGTATATAAAGACAGCAACGAACTCTGAACACAACCCAGGGACTGAGAATTTAGAGAGTCAAAGTAGCAATGTAAAAGGACATAGTGTCGAGGTATACAAAAATGAAGGCAATATTGTAGAGCACACTGGTGATATGAATAAGGAGAGGAAAAATGAGACTAATGAGAACACAAATGAGAAAGACGAAAGCAGCAAGGAGAAAGATAAGGGCAATACCGAGAATGAATGCAGAAACGAGAAAGTTGGAACAAAAAACACAGAGGTAGCCAAGTCGTACACGGGTACAAACAAGAATACAATCACAGATGAAAATATTTGCAGGTATTATGCAAAAGGACAGTGCAGATTTGGGCTCAGAGGCACGGAATGTGCATTCATGCACCCACGGAAATGCCGAAACTGGTTAGGGAAAGGCAGATGTCGTTTTGATACAGAGTGTAGATATTTTCACCCTAAGCTATGCACACTCTCAGTTAATGAGAGGAAATGCTATGATCTTCATTGCCCTGATTTCCATGTCAGAGGTACACAGCGCTATATATGAGAGGAAGTCCAGTATAATAGCCCTGAAATTTTTTTAGAGGCTGGCAGAAACAGACAGGCAGAAACGTGGCAGGAGTACGGATGGAGAGGGGGAAATGCCCAAGACTGGACTATAATTCGTCATCAAGCCCACACATACTACACCCTCCAACTACACAGAGACTACCACACTCCCCAGTATCACTTCCAAAACTGGACAAACCATTGCCACAACAACACACCCTGGGTCAGGGTAGAGAGGAGGGAGAACTACCAAGACCTCCCAGAAGTGACACACAATATGGACAATCATTCATATTTGCAAACATTCAAGGTTTAAAGCCAAAGTTAAGAAATAAAGTAAAGTTCATAAATGGCCTCCTATATGTTTAACACATCTCTAACCCTGTCCATGGAGGACAGAAGAAAATGTATATATGCTGGTTAGCATTGTAAATGTGTGGCCACGTTTGTGGTAGAAAATAATAATAATAAAAAAAAGATTTTTACGTTGTATCTAGATTAATTAAATATACTATCACTGTTTTAATGTATTTCTCGTTGTTGGAATCTGTAAAGAAATAAAAACAGACACCTGTGAAGACTATTAATCCTATGACCTGGTCTTCCCCCTGACTTAACATTCCTCAGTGTGAAGCTTCCTCATACACTGAACTGACGTCAATACATCGTATATCTTTTCTCCACAAATGTAAACTTGTAACTTTTAATTTGCTGTAAAGCAGGTTTTCACTGCCACCATTTATCGTAGTCGACAGTACACTTCCTTTGTTAAAACGTAAGTTTTATTTGTTATGTATGCATTAATAGTGTGTTATTATTAAATTAAATAAATATTAAGTATCAATCAACAAAACTTAGACCAGGGGCCAGATTCATGAAAGCACTTACGCAAACACTTACGAACCTGAACATCTTTTTTCAATCTTTGGCGGCTTTGTTTCCAATTATTAAACAGTTAATGAGTTCCGAAGAACCAGGAGGCTGTTTATAACAATAATAACAGTTGAATGGGAAGTTTTCATGCTTGTAAACTGTTTAATAAATGCAACCAAAGCTGTCAAAGATTGAGGAAAGATGTACACGTTCGTAAGTACTTGCCTAAGTGTTTATGTGAATCTAGCCCCAGACTCTTAGCATCTGAGAGATACTCAAATGGGGTAACTCCGATCATATATGTCGATGATATTTTGTTTCAGGGCAAAGATATTTGAAAGGTTCAGTGTTGGACAATTTCGGAAACCTGTGTCACCATATGGGACTGTTGGTTAATGAAGACAAAACTAAGTTTGAATTTAGAAGTCGGAGGCCCACTATACTGAAAATAAATGGTAAAAATATATAGAGAGTTAATATATATAAATATTTAGGCATATATGTTGGATATACCCATCAGAGTTTGGAAGCTGAGATGAACAGACTGCTGAGTCAATGTCGGAAGAGATTACACCCTCTGAAGGCCTTGGCATGCTGTGGAAAGGGAGTGGGAGTCCCTGTGCTACGAATGATATACTTGAGTACTGTAAGATCTCTTATTGATTATGCTGCACCTGTCATTTCTTGTTTTGGTAAAGGTAGGATGGGCAAGTTGGAGAAGGTACAAAATGAAGCAATGAGAATTTTCTTAAGATGCCCAAGAAATGCTATGATTCAGATAATGAGGATGGAGTTGAATCTGCAGAGTATTGGGGATAGAATTGTAGAGATAAATGTAACCTCTGCCATTAGATTAATGAGAGGTGGGGGAGCTAATGAATTAATCCTCTCGGTTCAAAAGGTGAGAAGTAGTGAACAGTGTATGATGAAGAAGAGAGCATATATGAATACCTTATGTTCTAATGTTATAAAGTATGATGTTATTACAGAGTGTATTGCTGTGCCCAAGAGACAATTCACACCACCATGGCAGGATTGTAATGTAGATGTAGTAATTACTCCCTTGCAAAAGAAAAAATGTATGAAATAGGAGAGCTGAGGGAAACGTATGATTGTATAATTAGAAAATTACCTACGGAAAACACTCTACATGTATATTGTGATGGGTCAGTAGCTAGGGCTGGGAAGGCAGGATGTGGAGTCTTGATCAGGGAGTACACTGACATCGGCACTGTAGATACTGTTATTGGCCGCCGCTTAACTGACAATGTCTCTTCAACCCAAGCTGAACTCCAAGGTGTATTAGCAGGAAGTAGGCTACAGGAAGTAGTCAAATGCGGTAAAAATGCCTGCTTCTTATTGACAGCAGAGGAGCATTAGAGTCTTTAAATAGCAGACGCCCAGTATACCAGAATATTGTGATGATAGAGTGTAGAGAGAGTGTTAATAAATTAGAAAAAACTGGGTATAAAGTAAGATTCATGTGGATCCCTTCACATGTGGGAATACTGTTGAATGAGGTAGCAAAGAGAGCCACAGAAAAATGGGTGCTTGGTTAGACCAGTGGATGCTAGTTCAGATCAGTTGGTGTTTGTTCAGACCAGTGGATGCTTGTTCAGACCAGTGGATGCTTGTTCAGACCAGTGGGTGCTTGTGAATCTCCTCCCTACTCTCGTCTTGTCAACTCAATGAAAGTCTTCCCTTACCTAAACTAGCGTCATATAATGTTAGTCTCTTCCAAATGACTGACGAAAGTTCATTCATCAAGAAAAGTTAAACAGCACAAAATCACAATTATTCAAAATGACTGAGTACATGCAGGTAATCTATTCAACATTATACCATTGTATGTGAAGTTTTCACGTTAATATTCGTTGCAGTGTGTGGCTACTGCGTGAATAATATACGTAATTATATGTTCGAGGTGTTTTAAGAGCTAAATGAACTGCTGGAAGGCTTGGTCTCCAGTTGACAATCGCCGATGACGTAACGATCGCAACCCGTCCTCCAAACAAAGATCCAAAAGTGATTCCATGCACCCGCCAAACCCCCTGTTTATGAATGAAAAGCGGTTTATACACGACTCACAACTGCTGACGTTCGAACATATCCGGAACAAGTGTTTCACTGACGAATTTTGTTCGAATCACAACGCTGTAAATGCTTCACCCACGTACTATAAATACAAATAATTGCCAACAGAACCTAAACACCTAACCTAACCTATGCCTATATATGCACAATATGCTATTATAATATTAATTTATACTTGCGAAAATTCCCGTTTTGAATGAACAGCATGTTAAAATTTATGAATGCGTCTGTGGGGTCGACCGCTGAATGTAATGGACTTGAGTCGAGGACGGGCTGAACGATCGTAAGTTGCCATCTACCTCTTTGCAAGAAAGTCCTAAAAGAATTTTGGGCGTTTTCACGCTTAAAGTATATCGAAACGATAAATATTTAGATAAACCCTCAAATGATCATGAAATGACTACATTAGTAACGATTTTGAGGGTAAATGGTAACGGCGATCAGACGTATCTGGTAACCCCTCCCTCACTCCGCCCTCCGCCCTCCGACAACTATCACCACACACTCAATGCTCCTCCTTCCTCATCTAACGTCAAATTGGCGCCAGATTACCAAAAGGAACATGCTACCAAACCTCAATCAACTATATAATTAACCTCATTAAACATTAAACCTCGGTATAAAAAGTCGTAGTTTCAAACTGCGAGTACGTGCAGAGAGCCAGAATTTGGCTCCAAAATGTGGCTCAGGCGTCGAATTTGGAATGCTTGGGTTATTTTGAAAACTGGAGGGGGGGGGTAAAATGTGACCCATCGCCGCTTTCAGTAATTGGCATATTTTCGGGTTTTCTGGGTGGCTGAGTTTAGTGCCCTTTTATTTATATATATATATATATATATATATATATATATATATATATATATATGTCGTACCTAATAGCCAGAACGCACTTCTCAGCCTACTATGCAAGGCCCGATTTGCCTAATAAGCCAAGTTTTCCTGAATTAATATATTTTCTCTAATTTTTTTCTTATGAAATGATAAAACTACCCATTTCAATAAGTATGAGGTCAATTTTTTTTATTGGAGTTAAAATTAACGTAGATATATGACCGAACCTAACCAACTCTACCTAACCTAACCTAACCTATCTCTATAGGTTAGGTTAGGTTAGGTAGCCAAAAAAGTTTGGTTAGGTTAGGTTAGGTAGGTTAGGTAGTCGAAAAACAATTAATTCATGAAAACTTCGCTTATTAGGCAAATTTGGCCATGCATAGTAGGCTGAAAAGTGCGTTCTGGCTACTAGGTACGACATATATATATATATATATATATATATATATATATATGTCGTACCTAGTAGCCAGAACGCACTTCTCAGCCTACAATGCAAGGCCCGATTTGCCTAATAAGCCAAGTTTTCATGAAATAATTGTTTTTCGACTACCTAACCTACCTAACCTAACCTAACCTAACTTTTTCGGCTACCTAACCGAACCTAACCTATAGAGATAGGTTAGGTTAGGTTAGGTAGGGTTGGTTAGGTTCGGTCATATATCTACGTTAATTTTAACTCCAATAAAAAAAAATTGACCTCACACATAATGAAATGGGTAGCTTTATTATTTCATAAGAAAAAAATTAGAGAAAATATATTAATTCAGGAAAACTTGGCTTATTAGGCAAATCAGGCCTTGCATAGTAGGCTGAGAAGTGTGTTCTGGCTACTAGGTACGACATATATATATATATATATATATATATAATCAGAATGCGAACAAGCCTGAATGGTCCCCAGGACTATATGCGACTGTGACTTTGGGGTGTGAGTTTTCAGTCATATATCATAATCAATGATGTTCATAGATTTAGACCTTCTCCAGAGGGTTTGCTTAGCTATCAAAGCTCATTAAACTATATGTTTCGTCCATCTAGTTCCCTTTTTTATTTAATTCTCCTTTTTGGCACATATTTTTTGAACGAGTTCAGGAATGACCCATTATTTATTTCCATTTAGGCTTATATCAAGGTCCCTTGGTGTTGGTATAGTATTGTAAGTATTTGCTGGGGGCATGTTGGATAGCGAGTGTTTGCTGGGGGCATGTTGGATAGCGAGTGTTTGCTGGGGGCATGTTGGATAGCGAGTGTTTGCTGGGGGCATGTTGGATAGCGAGTGTTTGCTGGGGGCATGTTGGATAGCGAGTGTTTGCTGGGGGCATGTTGGATAGCGAGTGTTTGCTGGGGGCATGTTGGATAGCGAGGGTTTGCTGGGGGCATGTTGGATAGCGAGTGTTTGCTGGGGGCATGTTGGATAGCGAGTGTTTGCTGGGGGCATGTTGGATAGCGAGGGTTTGCTGGGGGCATGTTGGTTTGCGAGTGTTTGCTGGGGGCAAGTTGGATAGCGAGTGTTTGCTGGGGGCATGTTGGATAGCGAGTGTTTGCTGGGGGCATGTTGGATAGCGAGTGTTTGCTGGGGGCATGTTGGATAGCGAGTGTTTGCTGGGGGCAAGTTGGATAGCGAGTGTTTGCTGGGGGCATGTTGGATAGCGAGTGTTTGCTGGGGGCATGTTGGATAGCGAGTGTTTGCTGGGGGCATGTTGGATAGCGAGTGTTTGCTGGGGGCATGTTGGATAGCGAGGATTGGGCTACATCTCCAAATGTATATTTGCCAGATAATTTGGCACTAAAAACAAAGCGCATATATTATTGTTTAGACTAAATCCGCTACTCATTACTTTCCTCAAGTTGTCGTATATACACTACAAAATCTGAGTGTAAATCACGACAATTAACACGTGATGAAAAATGTGACAGTGTCAGACCACCAAGGAAGAATTGAAACAGGAATTTCCTTAAGTATTTTGGTATTTAATAATACATCTTCAGAAGGATGTTTCAATTCTTCCTTCGAGGTCTGACACTCTCACTACTACACAACATGAATGTATTTAAACGTTGTAATGATTAATGAGAGTAATTATTATATGGATGGCGTAATAACAGGGGAGCAGTAGCGCCTCTGGTGGTCAGATGCGTAACTGTATTAGAGGTTGACAGTTTAGATATTATGGTGAAGTAAGGGTGAGTGGCGCGTCTGGGAGTCCCGCTTAACGTGTGACTCAGTTGTCGACCAGCCGCCGCCTGGCAAGGGTCATGTTGATTACCAGTGTGCAAATAAATTTGTGTTGCAGATATCTTTATATAGAAAGGATTGTTCGGGGTATGTTTTATGTTGTTATTCCTTATTATTTTGTATATTATATGTATTCAGACAAAATATAGAGGAGATTGTCAGGTGGCAGCCATAGGTGTACCCGGTAGTTAAGTCATTAGGGCGCTTGTGGTGGCCTTAATAGCCATGCCAGTAGCTAGCCATCAATCTTGAGATGATTTCGGGGCCTAGCGTCCCCGCGGCCCGGTCCTCGACCAGGCCTTCTTTTTGTTATACATCCCCAGGAAGCAGCCCGTAGCAGCTGTCCAACTCCCAGGTACTTATTTACTGATAGGTGAACAGGTTCATCAGGGTGAAAGAAAGTGCCCATTTATTTCAGCCTCCACCGGGGATCGAACCCAGAACCTCAGGATTACGAATCCGAAGCGCTGTCCACTCGGCTGTCAGGCCCCTTAAAACAACCTAAAGAGAAATCTTCGACATATTTTGATGAAAATCTGAATGAAACTAGAAATTTTGGCCACAGATTGTGTGAAGATGGTGGTGGTGGGGGGGGGGGGGGGATTAGGGGGGTCCAGGTTAGTACGATGAGCATGATTCAGAATGATGGAAGGAGAAGGGCTCGTATGATGAATTGACCTAAGGGCCACCATCTACAGTGGCCTCGACGGGGACAGGACGGCGGCGCCTTGTCAAAGGTCACCCTTCCTACTCCCTTCCCCCTTATTTTATTGAGGATTTGTCTTGTGTATATTGTGAACAAGAGGAATGACTCGGCATTTACGACTTGAGTGGTTGAGCGGGTTCATGGGTTAATCCCCCTATGGGAGGAACAACACACCTATTTTCTGTGTTACATTGTGGCTTGTTGAGCTTGAAGCTGTTGTCCAGCCTGTCTGTGTCAAATATGGCATTTTACAGAAGTGGTCTGTATTAATAGCCTCCAATTTGGTCAGTATTATCATTTTTTTTTTAATTTGTAATACTGACAAAGTTGGAAGTTATAAATACAAAGCACTTCTCTAAAAGACTTTACAAAGTATAAAGCAATGCATTAAAATAGTAGTACAAAGGCCTCGGCTGTTATTTATTTATTTATATATCTATAAGAAGTTACATTGAGTTTCTGAGAGTACATGGCATGATGTGTTTACATTCTTGTAAAGCCACTAGTACGCATAGCGCTTCGGGCAGGGCCTTAATCTAACAGATAATATTAAGGAGGTAATTTCTAGGAAAATTTATAGGGTAATCTATCAAAATCTATAACAATTTAAACATTTATAGTGTTAGTCCTTCAAAGATTCGTGGTAGTGACAGTTGAACAAGTTCTGGCATGATTGTTGTTGCTGTCTTGAACTTTCTCCAAAGCGGAAAATCATTGATGTGTTTTTGAAATGAGGTTTCCATATTAGGACACAGTAGGCCAGATGGGACCACAACAGAGACTCGTACAGTTCAATATTCAACGTTGTTCGTTTAAGTCAAAGATTCGTTTAACTATTCTTAAGGATTGTTTTCATATTAACTGTGAGTCCCAGATGTTTAATGGCTGGTACATCATAACTCCTAGGTAATATTGACTTAAATTTACCAGAGGGCCACCATTTCTCCATAGTGCCCTCTACGGCAACAGGAAGCCGGCGGCTTGTCAAAGGTTCCCCTACGGTTCCTGAGGAGTTTGTCTATCTGTATTTTGAGCGCGTAAACTGCTGCATTATGACATTAAAGGTAGTTTGATAATATGCACAACGTGTCTTGTAGCTATGGTAAAGGTGACTTGTAATGTTTAGCAACAAGTCACCCTAGATTGTTTAGTGTGTTGACGACGACGTTTCGATCCTGGACCATTCTCAAGTCGACTTGAGAATGGTCCAGGACGGACCGAAACGTCGTCATCCCTTCACCTGCTAGTGTGTGGTCTGGTCAAACTACTTCAGCCACGTTATTGTGACTCATCGCCTGCACTTAGTGTTTTAACGACTGGGGCGATGGAGTGGTCATATCAGGATGGCAATTGTGCAAATAAATGTGGAAGATAATTGTTTCCATTTTGTTTACTCTGCGATATGAAATGGTTTCACCTGTAAATGGTAATTTTTGACAATGTAATCACTAGGCTTCTAACGTTGGTTTGGTGCTCAGAGACCATATACTGTACTTAAGAGGTTTTAAGCATGTTATTAATATAATTTAGGCCAATAAACAGCTAAATAAATTAATAATACACAGTACGTTTATCTAAGGTTAGCTAAAGGTTTGTTTTTAGTGGAAGACCCTAATAAGATAATGTGTTTCTATGTAACTTTAAAAGAGCATTGATGCTTAACCATAGCCTCATGAGTCAGAGACAAAAATGTACTCCGTTAGGCTATTGCAGTCTTATCAGTCTTGCCTACTCGCTATTGTTGATACAATCTGTAATTAATCTCCATTGAAATTTCACCTATTCCAGTGATTGGTTCCAGTGTTCTTGAAATTCATAATTGTATTTTCCTACTCGATTGTATTTGAAATAAACTTTATACTTACCCTGGTGCTACATAGCCTTCCCGGTTTGGTACCTTATTTTAATAATTACTTATACTTGCCCTTAATATATGTAAACAATATTTTTTCAGCAGTGTGACACGTGTGGACACGTGTTGGATCAGAAGAGTCAAGGTAAAGTGCTTATTTAACAACTAGTTCTGGGGAGGAGCGGGTGGAACTAGATGGACGTAGAAAACTTCACATTCTTGTTACACTAATACTGGTTTGTGCCTCGGAGAGGCTGCAGGATCCAGTAAGTTCAGTAGAACTTCGGTTTCAACTCCTTTTGACCATGTCGTAGCTCAGTCGATTACGGCAGCGTCTGGGATGCTCTCGGACGCAGGTTTGAATCCTCGTCCCGGGCCTTGTGGATTTGTACACTCTTGTTAGCAGGCTGAGAGCTTTTCTTTCCCATAGATTTATTTATAGAAGAGTTAGCAATAAGTCGGCTGGGTTTATTAACGTATTGTTTTTAGGTCCCATTTAGATTATGCAGTTCAGTTTCGGTCGCCACACTAAAGAATGGACATAATTCACTAGAACACGTCAGTTAGGATGACAAAGTTAATCCCGCAAATTAGAAAGCTTCCGTATGAAGAGATGTTGGAAAAACCTTAACGTGACATGATTGAAGTGTACAAGTGGATGAATGGGCATAACAAGGAAGCTATTGATAAGGCTTTAAATGAAGATAAGTTCAGATTTAGGAAATACCTGGGTAAATACTGGTTTGGTAACTGGGTTGTGGATTTGTGGAACAAATTAATGGATCATGTGCAGACGACGAGTCACAATAACGTGGCTGAAGTATGTTGACCAGACCACACACTAGAAGGTGAAGGGACAACGACGTTTCGGTCCGTCCTGGACCATTCTCAAATCGATTGTGGATCATACTACTGGATCACTGGATCCATATTACTGGATCATAATAGGCATAGGAATCTTTGATTGGTTGAAGCTTAGGTTAGACGTATATGAATGAGTGTAGGTGGATATAAATAGGAAGTGCCACGTGCAGAACAATAGGCCATCTGCAGTTTCTTGACTTACGTTCTACTAGTTTACACTCAGAACGCGACTCTCCAATCTGTGGGAAAAACCTGCTGGGATTGATATAAGAGGAGACTACCAGGGACTTGTACTGAACTAAATTAAAAATTTACTGTCTGCAAATTAATTCAATTAAAATCTCTAGCTAGGGTTGTAAATCCTAATTCCTCTTTTCCTAATGACAGACTGTGGGCTGTAAGGGACAGGTGGGGTGAATGAATTAGTTGATAGAAGTTCCAGTCCACCTGTAGACAGGGATCTCACATCAGCTTGTATTTTATACAAGGATAAGATTTAATAAATTCAGTTGTATGACTGAACACTGGCTCTGTTTAAATCAGGGATTTAAACATACATAGTCTAACCTAGCACCATAACTTACAGCCAATAGATTCTTATACTATAAACAACAAATTAAATTGTAAAAGTATAATAAATGACCTTAAATGTAGTCTAAATACTGTTAACTAAGTACTAGAAATTATATTCAATTAAATGAACTTATATGATAACTTAAAAATAACTAAGCAAGCAATTGATAACTTAATTTTTATATTCAAATATATATGCAGACATATTCAATTTATACAGTTAGCTTGACTGAATCTTTTCCAACACTGTGGACACTTGTGAGGTTTTTACTTATTGAGGCTGAATTCTTTCTGACACAATGGACACTTATGAGGTTCAGTGCTTGGATAAGATTCACAGCTACACTACAATTTTAATAAACGTACCGATGAATGAGGCTTTGCCTCGCTTTATTACCGACAGACAGATTTATAGAATATTAAAGTTATACAAGCATACAATTGGCCAATTAATACGCTACTGTAATAAACTTCAATATACTTATCTGAAGCCGGGTGCCTGTCTGACAAGTTTGCCAGACTGATTAACTCTCTTGTCGAGTTTAGGCACTATATTTTGCTACAGCGTTGCTGTATGATGATCTGGTAGCGTTGCTACGTGATTGTCCCTGCTGTTGCAGAAGAATGAGTAGATAAAGATAAAGAATGAAGGTGGAGGAAACCGTATCACCGTGATCTCCACTAAACACTCTTATTTTATAGAAATGTTCTAGGATTTTCCTTGTAGATATTGTCCAGGTACTCCCCCAGTTCTAGAGAGTATTCACTGGTGATAAAAAATATTAGATAAGGTGTCCTTGAGCTGGTAATGTTCGCTAAGGATCAGTCACTTGTTCACTCATTTGTAAACAAACGCGGAGTGCCTCGAGGCATCGTCGTGGGCGCTTCTCGCCCCCCGAGATCCTCCCCCCCTCTCCCTTGAGAGGTAGCTTTCAATGAATATTGATTGATTATTTTTACAGTCTAGACTTATGATTAAGATAAGATGTGATTATAATATAATTAGATATAAGATTTAAAGATTATAAGTAGTATTTGAAAGTACCACTGAATCTTATTAAGGATTCGATTTTTAATCTCTACCGGAAGCGAATAAATGTTCCAATAGTTTTTTAATTAAGAAATCCTTCTAGAAGCTTCTGGATCCTTGAGAGATCATGTACAAAGTCACGTAGGCATCAAAAGGGCCCCTGTTGCGTACGTGTTCATGGTGCCATTGTCATCCAGGATCAAGCTATAAAATGAATCTTTAATGATTCTAATATGATTTTGATACGATTTAGATATGATTTTGATATGATATAGAAATGATATAGAATTTATACATTTCTTAGATGATTATTAGATATGGTGGGTAAAAATTTCCCACACAATCAGCTTACATCTGTATACTCAATTGCTGCTTGGTGATCAAGGGCAAGCATTTAACCTTGAATGTTTAATCCAAACCAAATGATGGGTAGCAAAGATGTATGGTAAGGTAAAAGCTGGGTGGCGAGGCAAGTTTTGGGGTAGTGAAGACTTAGAATATTGTTCAATGTGGGTGACAAAGACTTGCTGTGAAGAGTAGGTAAAGAATAAATTGAGAGATAGGAGAATTATCTTAAGATTAGACTTGGACTGGCTGGCATATGCATTATATATCATTAATGCATATGCCAGGGGGGGGAGGAGATCTCCCCAAAGGCATAAACTGCTAGGTCAGGTCATCCACAAACCCATATCCAATGACTCCAAGGTCATGGGAAGCTTGACCTTCCCATGAAGTTGGAGGATTGTTGGTGGGTTTGTGGATTTGGAATGAGGGAAGAGGCGGGCTGGATGAGGCAGTTTATGTCTTGGGAAATATTTGTAATCATTTTATTTAGAGATGAGTGTGAGCAGAAATGACACGCTATAGTAGTCATTTATAGTGAAGATGATAATGTATTTTCCAAATGAGAAAAAATTATGCGTGGTGAAAACTTAAGTTGAGATAAAAGTATGTTGTCAACAGCTCTACAATAAAAGATTTCGTTGTGGAAGAGATTCCCGCCCGAAAGGTCGGTCATCTTGGCGCGCAGTTTGAACGCTCCTGGCTGGACTTTCTTTCCACACCTCGCCTGGAGCTCATCTTTGAATTCAGCTGGCTTTTTTGGGCCAGTGTGTGCTCACTGCAGCTACCCAGGGGCTCACAGCATCGGGGGAGGCCGGAGCCCCCCTAATGGACGCCATATTTTGAAGCCAAATTCTGGCTCTCTGCATGTATTCGCAGAGTGATATTACGACTTTTTATACCCAACATATGCCAAGTACTGAAATCGGCGTTTGGTCACATTTGTCCCAAACCTCCCTGCAGTTTTCAAAATATCCCAAATATTCCAATTTCAAGGCCTGAGCCATATTTTGGAGCAAAATTCTGGCTCTCTGCACGTATTCGCAGTTTGATATTACGACTTTTTATACCGAACATATGCCAAGTACTGGACCCGGCAGTGAGTCACATTTGTCCCAAACCTCCCTGCAGTTTTCAAAATATCCCAAATATTCCAATTTCGAGGCCTGAGCCATATTGTGGAGCCAAATTCTGGCTCTCTGCACGTATTCGCAGTTTGATATTGCGACTTTTTATACCCAACATATGCCAAGTCCTGAAAGCGGCAGTGAGTCACATTTTGCACAAACTCCCCTTCAGATTTCGAAATATCCTATATATTCCAATTTCGAGGCATGAGCCATATTTTGGAGCCAAATTCTGGCTCACTGCACCTATTCGCAGTTTGAAATTACGACTTTTTATACCCAACATATACCAAGTACTGAAAGCGGCGTTTGGTCACATTTGTCCGAAACCTCCTTCCAGTTTTCAAAATATCCCAAACATCCCAATTTCGAGGCCTGAGCCATATTTTGGAGCCAAATTCTGGCTCTATGCATGTATTTGCAGTTTGATATTAAGACTTTTTATACCCAACATATGCCAAGTACTGAAAGCGGCGTTTGGTCACATTTGTCCGAAACCTCCTTCCAGTTTTCAAAATATCCCAAACTTCCCAATTTCGAGGCCTGAGTCATATTTTGGAGCCAAATTCTAACTCTCTGCACGTATTCGCAGTTTGAAATTACCACTTATTATACCCAACATATCCCAAGTCCTGAAAGCAGCAGTGAGTCACATTTTGCACAAACTCCCCTGCAGTTTTCAAAATATCCCAATTTCGAGGCCTGAGCCATATTATGGAGCCAAATTCTGGCTCTCTGCACGTATTCGCAGTTTGAAATTGCGACTTTTTTATACCCAACATATCCCAAGTCCTAAAAGCGGCAGTGAGTCACATTTTGCACAAACTCCCCTGCAGTTTTCAAAATATCCCAATTTCGAGGCCTGAGCCATATTATGGAGCCAAATTCTGGCGCTCTGCACGTATTCGCAGTTCGAAATTACGTCTTTTTATACCCAACATATGCCAAGTACTGAAAGCGGCGTTTGGTCACATTTGTCCCAAACCTCACCGCAGTTTTCAAAATATGCCAAATATCCAATTTCGAGGCCTGAGCCATATTTTGGAGCCAAATTCTGGCTCTTAGCACGTATTCGCAGTTTGATATTACGACTTTTTATACCCAACATATGCCAAGTACTGAAAGCGGCAGAGAGTCACATTTTGCACAAACTCCCCTCCAGTTTTCAAAATATCCCAAACATCCCCATTTCGAGGCCTGAGCCATATTTTGAAGCCAAATTCTGGCTCTCTACATGTATTCGCAGTTTGATATTACAACTTTTTATACCCAACATATGCCAAGTACTGAAAGCGGAAGTGATCGAGTCACATTTTGCACAAACTCCCCTGCAGTTTTCAAAATATCCCAAACATCTAAATTTCGAGGCCTGATCAATATTTTGGAGCCAAATTCTGGCTCTCTGCACGTATTCGTAGTTTAAAATTACGATTTTTTATACCCAACATATTCCAAGTACTGAAAGCGGCGTTTGGTCACATTTGTCCCAAACCTCCCTCCAGTTTTCAAAATATCCTAAACATCCCAATTTCGACGCCTGAGCCATATTTTGGAGCCAAATTCTGGCTCTATGCACGTATTCGCAGTTTGATATTACGACTTTTTATACCCAACATATGCCAAGTCCTGAAAGCGGCAGTGAGTCACATTTTGCACAAACTTCTCTGCAGATTTCGAAATATCCCAAAAACCCCAATTTCGAGGCCTGAGCCATATTTTGGAGCCAAATTCTGGCTCTCTGCACGTATTCGCAGTTAGAAATTGCGACTTTTTTATACCCAACATATGCCAAGTACTGAAAGCGGCGTTTGGTCACATTTGTCCCAAACCTCCCTGCAGTTTTCAAAATATCCCAAATATCCCAATTTCGAGGCCTGAGCCATATTTTGGAGCCAAATTCTGGCTCTCTGCTCGTATTCGCAGTTTTAAATTACGACTTATTATACCCAACATATGCCAAGTCCTGAAAGCGGCAGTGAGTCACATTTTGCACAAACTCCCCTGCAGTTTTCGAAATATCCCAAATATCCAATTTCGAGGCCTGAGCTATATTTTGGAGCCAAATTCTGGCTCTCTGCACGTATTCGCAGTTTGAAATTACGACTTTTTATACCCAACATATGCCAAGTACTGAAAGCGGCATTTGGTCATATTTGTCCCAAACTCCCCTGCAGTTTTCAAAATATCCCAAACATCCCAATTTCGAGGCCTGAGCCATATTTTGGAGCCAAATTCTGGCTCTCTGCACGTATTCGCAGTTTGAAATTGCGACTTTTTTATACCAAACATATGTCAAGTACTGAAAGCGGCGTTTGGTCATATTTGTCCCAAACTCCCCTGCAGTTTTCGAAATATCCCAAACTTCCCAATTTCGAGGCCTGAGTCATATTTTGGACCCAAATTCTGGCTCTCTGCACGTATTCGCAGTTTGAAATTGCAACTTTTTTATACCAACATATGCCAAGTACTGAAAGCAGCGTTTGGTCACATTTGTCCCAAACCTCCCTGCAGTTTTCAAAATATCTCAAACATCCCAATTTCGAGGCCTGAGTCATAATTTGAGTTAAATTCTGGCTCTATGCACGTATTCGCAGTTTGATATTACGACTTTTTATACCCAACATATGCCAAGTCCTGAAAGCGGCAGTGAGTCACATTTTGAACAAACTCACTTGCAGTTTTCGATATATCCCAAATATCCCAATTTCGAGGCCTGAGTCATATTTTGAAGTAAAATTCTGGCTCTCTGCACGTATTCGCAGTTAGAAATTACATCTTTTTATACCCAACATATGCAAAGTACTGAAAGCGGCGTTTGGTCACATTTGTCCCAAACATCCCTGCAGTTTTCAAAATATCCCAAATATCCCAATTTCGAGGCCTGAGCCATATTTTGGAGCCAAATTCTGGCTCTCTGCACGTATTCGCAGTGCGAAATTACTTCTTTTTATACCCAACTTATGCCAAGTACTGAAAGCGGCGTTTGGTCACATTTGTCCCAAACCTTCCTGCAGTTTTCAAAATATCAAAAACATCCCAATATCGAGGCCTGAGCCATATTTTGGAGCCAAATTCTGGCTCTCTGCACATATTCGCAGTTTGAAATTGCGACTTTTTTATACCCAATATATGCCAAGTGCTGAAAGCGGCATTTGGTCACATTTGTCCTAAACCTCCCTCTAGTTTTCAAAATATCCCAAACGTCCCAATTTCGAGGCCTGAGCCATATTTTGGAGCCAAATTCTGGCTCTCTGCACGTATTCGCAGATTTAAATTACGACTTATTATACCCAATATATGCCAAGTACTGAAAGCGGCGTTTGGTCACATTTGTCCCAAACCTCCCTCCAGTTTTCAAAATATCCTAAACATCCCAATTTCGACGCCTGAGCCATATTTTGGAGCCAAATTCTGGCTCTATGCACGTATTCGCAGTTTGGTATTACGACTTTTTATACCCAATATATGCCAAGTCCTGAAAGCGGCATTGAGTCACATTTTGCACAAACTTCTCTGAAGTTTTCGAAATATCCCAAATATCCCAATTTCGAGGCCTGAGCCATATTTTGGAGCCAAATTCTGGCTCTCTGCACGTATTCGCAATTAGAAATTGCGACTTTTTTATACCTAACATATGCCAAGTACTGAAAGCGGCGTTTGGTCACATTTGTCCCAAACCTCCCTGCAGTTTTCAAAATATCCCAAATATCCCAATTTCGAGGCCTGAGCCAAAATTTGGAGCCAAATTCTGGCTCTCTGCACGTATTCACAGTTTGAAATTACGACTTTTTATACCCAACATATGCCAAGTACTGAAAGCGGCGTTTGGTCACATTTGTCCCAAACCTCCCTGCAGTTTTAAAAATATCACAAACATCCCAATTTCGAGGCCTGAGCCATATTTTGGAGCCAAATTCTGGCTCTATGCACGTATTCGCAGTTTGATATTACGACTTTTTACACCCAGGGGTCTCGTAGCCTGGTGGATAGCGCGCAGGACTCGTAATTCTGTGGCGCGGGTTCGATTCCCGCACGAGGCAGAAACAAATGGGCAAAGTTTCTTTCACTCTGAATGCCCCTGTTACCTAGCAGTAAATAGGTACCTGGATGTTAGTCAGCTGTCACGGGCTGCTTCCTGGGGGTGGAGGCCTGGTCGAGGACCGGGCCGCGGGGACACTAAAGCCCCGCAATCATCTCAAGATAACCTCAAGATAGATAACCCAACATATGCCAAGTCCTGAAAGCGGCAGTGAGTCACATTTGTCCCAAACCTCCCTGCAGTTTTCAAAATATCCCAAACATCCCAATTTCGAGGCCTGAGCCATATTTTGGAGCCAAATTCTGGCTCTCTGCACATATTCGCAGTTTTAAATTACGACTTATTATACCCAACATATGCCAAGTCCTGAAAGCGGCAGTGAGTCACATTTTGCACAAACTCCCCTGCAGTTTTCGAAATATCCCAAATATCCCAATTTCGAGGCCTGAGCTATATTTTGGAGCCAAATTCTGGCTCTCTGCATGTATTCGCAGTTTGAAATTACGACTTTTTATACCCAACATATGCCAAGTACGGAAAGCGGCGTTTGGTCATATTTGTCCCAAACTCCCCTGCAGTTTTCAAAATATCCCAAACATCCCAATTTCGAGGCCTGAGCCATATTTTGGAGCCAAATTCTGGCTCTCTGCACGTATTCGCAGTTTGAAATTGCGACTTTTTTATACCAACATATGCCAAGTACTGAAAGCGGCGTTTGGTCACATTTGTCCCAAACCTCCCTGCAGTTTTCAAAATATCTCAAACATCCCAATTTCGAGGCCTGAGCCATAATTTGGAGTCAAATTCTGGCTCTATACACGTATTCGCAGTTTGATATTACGAATTTTTATACCCAACATATGCCAAGTCCTGAAAGCGGCAGTGAGTCACATTTTGCACAAACTCCCCTGCAGTTTTCGAAATATCCCAAATATCCATATTTCGAGGCCTGAGGCATATTTTGGAGCCAAATTCTGGATCTCTGCACGTATTCGAAGTTTGAAATTGCTACTTTTTTATACCCAACATATGTCAAGTACTGATAGCGGCAGTGAGTCATATTTTGCCCAGACTCCCCTCCAGTTTTCAAAATAACGCAAATATCCCAATTTCGAGGCCTGAGCCATATTTTGGAGCCAAATTCTGGCTCTCTGCACGTATTCGCAGTTCGATATTACATCTTTTTATACCCAACATATGCCAAGTACTGAAAGCGGCATTTGGTCACATTTGTCCCAAACATCCCTGCAGTTTTCAAAATATCCCAAATCTCCCAATTTCGAGGCCTGAGCCATATTTTGGAGCCAAATTCTGGCTCTCTGCACGTATTCGCAGTTCGAAATTACGTCTTTTTATACCCAACATATGCCAAGTACTGAAAGCGGCATTTGGTCACATTTGTCCCAAACCTCTCCGCAGTTTTCAAAATATCCCAAATATCCCAATTTCGAGGCCTGAGCCTTATTTTGGAGCCAAATTCTGGCTCTCTGCATGTATTCTTAGTTTGATATTACGACTTTTTATACCCAACATATGCCAAGTACTGAAAGCGGCAGTGAGTCACATTTTGCACAAACTCCGCTGCAGTTTTCAAAATATCCTAAACATCCCAATTTCGAGGCCTGAGCAATATTTTGGAGCCAAATTCTGGCTCTCTTTACTTATTCGCAGTTTGAAATTATGACTTTTTTATACCCAACATATGCAAAGGACTGAAAGCGGCGTTTGGTCACATTTGTCCCAAATCTCCCTGCAGTTTTCAAAATATCCCAAATATCCCAATATCGAGGCCTGAGCAATATTTTGGAGCCAAATTCTGGCTCTTTACAGGTATTCGCAGTTTGATATTATGACTTTTTATACCCAACATATGCCAAGTACTGAAAGCGGCAGTGAGTCACATTTTGCACAAACTCCCCTGCAGTTTTCAAAATATCCCAAACATCCCAATTTCGAGGCCTGAGCCATATTTTGGAGCCAAATTCAGGCTCTCTGTACGTATTCGCAGTTTGAAATTACGACTTTTTATACCCAACATATGCCAAGTACTTAAAGCGGCGTTTGGTCACATTTGTCCCAAACCTCCCCGCAGTTTTCAAAATATCCAAAAAATCCCAATTTCGAGGCCTGAGTAATATTTTGGAGCCAAATTCTGGCTTTTTGCATGTATTCGCAGTTTGATATTATGACTTTTTATACCCAACATATGCCAAGTCCTGAAAGTGGCAGTGAGTCACATTTTGCACAAACTCCCTTGCAGTTTTCAAAATATCCCAAATATCCCAATTTCGAGGCCTGAGCCATATTTTGGAGCCAATTTCTGGCTCTATGCACGTATTCGCATTTTGAAATTACGACTTTTTTATACCCAACATATGCGAAGTACTGAAAGTGGCGTTTGGTCACATTTGTCCCAAACCTTCCTGCAGTTTTCAAAATATCCCAAACATCCCAATATCGAGGCCTGAGCCATATTTTGGAGCCAAATTCTGGCTCTCTGCACGTATTCGCAGTTTGAAATTGCGACTTTTTTATACCAACATATGCCAAGTACTGAAAGCAGCGTTTGGTCACATTTGTCCCAAACCTCCCTGCAGTTTTCAAAATATCCCAAACATCCCAATTTCGAGGCCTGAGCCATAATTTGGAGCCAAATTCTAGCTCTATGCACGTATTCGCAGTTTGATATTACGACTTTTTATACCCAACATATGCCAAATCCTGAAAGAGGCAGTGAGTCACATTTTGCACAAACTCCCCTGCAGTTTTCGAAATATCCCAAATATCCCAATATCGAGGCCTGAGGCATATTTTGGAGCCATATTCTGGGTCTCTTCACGTATTCGCAGTTCGAAATTACGTCTATGCCAAGTACTGAATGCGGCGTTTGGTCACATTTGTCCCAAACCTCTATGCAGTTTTCAAAATATCCCAAATATCCAAATTTCGAGGCCTGAGCCTTAGTTTGGAGCTAAATTCTGGCTCTCTGCATGTATTCACAGTTTGATATTACGACTTTTTATACCCAACATATGCCAAGTACTGAAAGCGGCGTTTGGTCACATTTGTCCCAAACATCCCTGCAGTTTTCAAAATATCCCAAATCTCCCAATTTCGAGGCCTGAGCCATATTTTGGAGCCAAATTCTGGCTCTCTGCACGTATTCGCAGTTCGAAATTACGTCTTTTTATACCCAACATATGCCAAGTACTGAAAGCGGCGTTTGGTCACATTTGTCCCAAACCTCTCCGCAGTTTTCAAAATATCCCAAATATCCAAATTTCGAGGCCTGAGCCTTATTTTGGAGCCAAATTCTGGCTCTCTGCATGTATTCGCAGTTTGATATTACGACTTTTTATTCCCAACATATGCCAAGTACTGAAAGCGGCAGTGAGTCACATTTTGCACAAACTCCGCTGCAGTTTTCAAAATATCCTAAACATCCCAATTTCGAGGCCTGAGCAATATTTTGGAGCCAAATTCTGGCTCTCTGGACGTATTCGCAGTTTGAAATTATGACTTTTATACCCAACATATGCAAAGGACTGAAAGCGGCGTTTGGTCACATTTGTCCCAAATCTCCCTGCAGTTTTCAAAATATCCCAAATATCCCAATATCGAGGCCTGAGCCATATTTTGGAGCCAAATTCTGGCTCTTTACAGGTATTCGCAGTTTGATATTATGAATTTATACCCAACATATGCCAAGTACTGAAAGCGGCAGTGAGTCACATTTTGCACAAACTCCCCTGCAGTTTTCAAAATATCCCAAACATCCCAATTTCGAGGCCTTAGCCATATTTTGAAGCCAAATTCAGGCTCTCTGTACGTATTCGCAGTTTGAAATTACGACTTTTTATACCCAACATATGCCAAGTACTTAAAGCGGCGTTTGGTCACATTTGTCCCAAACCTCCCCGCAGTTTTCAAAATATCCAAATAATACCAATTTCGAGGCCTGAGCAATATTTTGGAGCCAAATTCTGGCTTTTTGCATGTATTCGCAGTTTGATATTACGACTTTTTATACCCAACATATGCCAAGTCCTGAAAGCGGCAGTGAGTCACATTTTGCACAAACTTCCCTGCAGTTTTCGAAATATCCCAAATATTCCAATTTCTAGGCCTGAGCTATTTTTTTGAGCCAAATTCTGGCTCTCTGCACGTATTCGCAGTTTGAAATTACGACTTTTTATACCCAACATATGCCAAGTACTGAAAGCGGCATTTGGTCACATTTGTCCCAAACCTCTCTGCAGTTTTAAAAATATCACAAACATCCCAATTTCGAGGCCTGAGCCATATTTTGGAGCCAAATTCTGGCTCTATGCACGTATTCGCAGTTTGATATTACGACTTTTTATACCCCGGGGTCTCGTAGCCTGGTGGATAGCGCGCAGGACACGTAATTCTGTGGCGCGGGTTCGATTCCCGCACGAGGCAGAAACAAATGGGCAAAGTTTCTTTCACCCTGAATGCCCCTGTTACCTAGCAGTAAATAGGTACCTGGGTGTTAGTCAGCTGTCACGGGCTGCTTCCTGGGGGTGGAGGCCTGGTCGAGGACCGGGCCGCGGGGACACTAAAGCCCCGAAATCATCTCAAGATAACCTCAAGATAGATAACCCAACATATCTCAAGTCCTGAAAGCGGCAGTGAGTCACATTTGTCCCAAACCTCCCTGCAGTTTTCAAAATATCCCAAATATCCCAATTTCGAGGCCTGAGCCATATTTTGGAGCCAAATTCTGGCTCTCTGCACGAATTCACAGTTTTAAATTACGACTTATTATACCCAACATATGCCAAGTTCTGAAAGCGGCAGTGAGTCACATTTTGCTCAAACTCCCTTGCAGTTTTCGAAATATCCCAAATATCCCAATTTCGAGGCCTGAGGCATATTTTGGAGCCAAATTCTGAATCTCTGCACGTATTCGGAGTTTGAAATTGCGACTTTTTTATACCCAACATATGCCAAGTACTGAAAGCGGCAGTGAGTCATATTTTGCCAAAACTCCCATCCAGTTTTCAAAATAACGCAAATATCCCAATTTCGAGGCCTCAGTCATATTTTGGAGCCAAATTCTGGCTCTCTGCATGTATTCACAGTTAGAAATTACATCTTTTTATACCCAACATATGCAAAGTACTGAAAGCGGCGTTTGGTCACATTTGTCCCAAACCTTCCTGCAGTTTTCAAAATATCCCAAACATCCCAATATCGAGGCCTGAGCCATATTATGGACCTAAATTCTGGCTCTCTGCACGTATTCGCAGTTTTAAATTACGACTTATTATACCCAACATATGTCAAGTCCTGAAAGCGGCAGTGAGTCACATTTTGCACAAACTCCCCTGCAGTTTTCGAAATATCCTAAATATCCCAATTTCGAGGCCTGAGCTATATTTTGGAGCCAAATTCTGGCTCTCTGCACGTATTCGCAGTTTGAAATTACGACTTTTTATACCCAATATATGCCAAGTACTGAAAGCGGCGTTTGGTCATATTTGTCCCAAACTCCCCTGCAGTTTTCAAAATATCCCAAACATCCCAATTTCGATGCCTGAGCCATATTTTGGAGCCAAATTCTGGCTCTCTGCACGTATTCGCAGTTTGAAATTACGACTTTTTATACCCAACATATGCCAAGTACTGAAAGCGGCGTTTGGTCACATTTGTCCCAAACCTCCCTGCAATTTTAAATATATCACAAACATCCCAATTTCGAGGCCTGAGCCATATTTTGGAGCCAAATTCTGGCTCTATGCACGTATTCGCAGTTTGATATTACGACTTTTTATACCCCGGGGTCTCGTAGCCTGGTGGATAGCGCGCAGGACACGTAATTCTGTGGCGCGGGTTCGATTCCCGCACGAGGCAGACACAAATGGGCAAAGTTTCTTTCACCCTGAATGCCCCTGTTACCTAGCAGTAAATAGGTACCTGGGTGTTAGTCAGCTGTCACGGGCTGCTTCCTGGGGGTGGAGGCCTGGTCGAGGACCGGGCCGCAGGGACACTAAAGCCCCGAAATCATCTCAAGATAACCTCAAGATAGATAACCCTATCCCTAGATAGATCCCTATCCCTAGATAACCCTAACCCTAGATAGATCTTATCTATCTAGATAGATAGATAGATAAGATAGATAACCTCAAGATAGATAACCTCAAGTCCTGAAAGCGGCAGTGAGTCACATTTTGCACAAACTTCCCTGCAGTTTTCGAAATATCCCAAATATCCCAATTTCAAGGCCTGAGCCATATTTTGGAGCCAAATTCTGGCTCTCTGCACGTATTCGCAGTTTGAAATTGCGACTTCTTTATACCCAACATATGCCAAGTACTGAAAGCGGCGTTTGGTCACATTTGTCCCAAACCTCCCTGCAGTTTTCAAAATATCCCAAATATCCCAATTTCGAGGCCTGAGCCATATTTTGGAGCCAAATTCTGGCTCTCTGCACGAATTCACAGTTTTAAATTACAACTTATTATACCCAACATATGCCAAGTTCTGAAAGCGGCAGTGAGTCACATTTTGCACAAACTCCCTTGCAGTTTTCGAAATATCCCAAATATCCCAATTTCGAGGCCTGAGGCATATTTTGGAGCCAAATTCTGGATCTCTGCACGTATTCGGAGTTTGAAATTGCGACTTTTTTATACCCAACATATGCCAATTAGTACTGAAAGCGGCAGTGAGTCATATTTTGCCAAAACTCCCATCCAGTTTTCAAAATAACGCAAATATCCCAATTTCGAGGCCTGAGTCATATTTTGGAGCCAAATTCTGGCTCTCTGCATGTATTCACAGTTAGAAATTACATCTTTTTATACCCAACATATGCCAAGTCCTGAAAGCGGCAATTAGTCAAATTTTGCACAAACTCCCCTGCAGTTTTCGAAATATCCCAAATATCCCAATTTCGAGGCCTGAGCTATATTTTGGAGCCAAATTCTGGCTCTCTGCACGTATTCGCAGTTTGAAATTACGACTTTTTATACCCAACATATGCCAAGTACTGAAAGCGGCATTTGGTCACATTTGTCCCAAACCTCCCTGCAGTTTTAAAAATATCACAAACATCCCAATTTCGAGGCCTGAGCCATATTTTGGAGCCAAATTCTGGCTCTATGCACGTATTCGCAGTTTGATATTGCGACTTTTTATACCCAGGGGTCTCGTAGCCTGGTGGATAGCGCACAGGACTCGTAATTCTGTGGCGCGGGTTCGATTCCCCTACGAGGCAGAAACAAATGGGCAAAGTTTCTTTCACCCTGAATGCCCCTGTTACCTTACAGTAAATAGGTACCTGGGTGTTAGTCAGCTGTCACGGGCTGCTTCCTGGGGGTGGAGGCCTGGTCGAAGACCGGGCCGCGGGGACACTAAAGCCCCGAAATCATCTCAAGATAACCTCAAGATAGATAACCCAACATATGCCAAGTCCTGAAAGCGGCAGTGAGTCACATTTTGCACAAACTTCCCTGCAGTTTTCGAAATATCCCAAATATCCCAATTTCAAGGCCTGAGCCATATTTTGGAGCCAAATTCTGGCTCTCTGCACGTATTCGCAGTTTGAAATTGCGACTTTTTTATACCCAACATATGCCAAGTACTGAAAGCGGCGTTTGGTCACATTTGTCCCAAACCTCCCTGCAGTTTTCAAAATATCCCAAATATCCCAATTTCGAGGCCTGAGCCATATTTTGGAGCCAAATTCTGGCTCTCTGCACGAATTCACAGTTTTAAATTACGACTTATTATACCCAACATATGCCAAGTTCTGAAAGCGGCAGTGAGTCACATTTTGCACAAACTCCCTTGCAGTTTTCGAAATATCCCAAATATCCCAATTTCGAGGCCTGAGGCATATTTTGAAGCCAAATTCTGGATCTCTGCACGTATTCGGAGTTTGAAATTGCGACTTTTTTATACCCAACATATGCCAATTAGTACTGAAAGCGGCAGTGAATCATATTTTGCCAAAACTCCCATCCAGTTTTCAAAATAACGCAAATATCCCAATTTCGAGGCCTGAGTCATATTTTGGAGCCAAATTCTGGCTCTCTGCATGTATTCACAGTTAGAAATTACATCTTTTTATACCCAACATATGCAAAGTACTGAAAGCGGCGTTTGGTCACATTTGTCCCAAACCTTCCTGCAGTTTTCAAAATATCCCAAACATCCCAATATCGAGGCCTGAGCCATATTATGGACCTAAATTCTGGCTCTCTGCACGTATTCGCAGTTTTAAATTACGACTTATTATACCCAACATATGTCAAGTCCTGAAAGCGGCAGTGAGTCACATTTTGCACAAACTCCCCTGCAGTTTTCGAAATATCCCAAATATCCCAATTTCGAGGCCTGAGCTATATTTTGGAGCCAAATTCTGGCTCTCTGCACGTATTCGCAGTTTGAAATTACGACTTTTTATACCCAATATATGCCAAGTACTGAAAGCGGCGTTTGGTCATATTTGTCCCAAACTCCCCTGCAGTTTTCAAAATATCCCAAACATCCCAATTTCGAGGCCTGAGCCATATTTTGGAGCCAAATTCTGGCTCTCTGCACGTATTCGCAGTTTGAAATTGCGACTTTTTTATACCAACATATGCCAAGTACTGAAAGCGGCGTTTGGTCACATTTGTCCCAAACCTCCCTGCAGTTTTCAAAATATCTCAAACATCCCAATTTCGAGGCCTGAGCCATAATTTGGAGTCAAATTCTGGCTCTATACACGTATTCGCAGTTTCATATTACGAATTTGTATACCCAACATATGCCAAGTCCTGAAAGCGGCAGTGAGTCACATTTTGCACAAACTCCCCTGCAGTTTTCGAAATATCCCAAATATCCATATTTCGAGGCCTGAGGCATATTTTGGAGCCAAATTCTGGCTCTCTGCACGTATTCGCAGTTCGATATTGCATCTTTTTATACCCAACATATGCCAAGTACTGAAAGCGGCGTTTGGTCACATTTGTCCCAAACATCCCTGCAGTTTTCAAAATATCCCAAATATCCCAATTTCGAGGCCTGATCCATATTTTGGAGCCAAATTCTGGCTCTCTGCACGTATTCGCAGTTCGAAATGTCGTCTTTTTATACCCAACATATGCCAAGTACTGAAAGCGGCGTTTGGTCACATTTGTCCCAAACCTCTCCGCAGTTTTCAAAATATCCCAAATATCCCAATTTCGAGGCCTGAACCTTATTTTGGAGCCAAATTTTGGCTCTCTGCATGTATTCGCAGTTTGATATTACGACTTTTTATACCCAACATATGCCAAGTACTGAAAGCGGCAGTGAGTCACATTTTGCACAAACTCCCTTGCAGTTTTCAAAAAATCCCAAATATCCCAATTTCGAGGCCTGAGCCATATTTTGGACCCAAGTTCTGGCTCTCTGCACGTATTCACAGTTTGAAATTACGACTTTTTTATACCCAACATATGCGAAGTACTGAAAGCGGCGTTTGGTCACGTTTGTCCCAAACCTTCCTGCAGTTTTTAAAATATCCCAAACATCTCAATATCGAGGCCTGAACCATATTTTGGAGCCAAATTCTGGCTCTCTGCACGTATTCGCAGTTTTAAATTACAACTTTTTATACCCAACATATGCCAAGTCCTGAAAGCGGCAATTAGTCACATTTTGCACAAACTCCCCTGCAGTTTTCGAAATATCCCAAATATCCCAATTTCGAGGCCTGAGCTATATTTTGGAGCCAAATTCTGGCTCTCTGCACGTATTCGCAGTTTGAAATTACGACTTTTTATACCCAACATATGCCAAGTACTGAAAGCGGCATTTGGTCACATTTGTCCCAAACCTCCCTGCAGTTTTAAAAATATCACAAACATCCCAATTTCGAGGCCTGAGCCATATTTTGGAGCCAAATTCTGGCTCTATGCACGTATTCGCAGTTTGATATTACGACTTTTTATACCCAGGGGTCTCGTAGCCTGGTGGATAGCGCACAGGACTCGTAATTCTGTGGCGCGGGTTCGATTCCCCTACGAGGCAGAAACAAATGGGCAAAGTTTCTTTCACCCTGAATGCCCCTGTTACCTTACAGTAAATAGGTACCTGGGTGTTAGTCAGCTGTCACGGGCTGCTTCCTGGGGGTGGAGGCCTGGTCGAAGACCGGGCCGCGGGGACACTAAAGCCCCGAAATCATCTCAAGATAACCTCAAGATAGATAACCCAACATATGCCAAGTCCTGAAAGCGGCAGTGAGTCACATTTTGCACAAACTTCCCTGCAGTTTTCGAAATATCCCAAATATCCCAATTTCGAGGCCTGAGCCATATTTTGGAGCCAAATTCTGGCTCTCTGCACGTATTCGCAGTCTGAAATTGCGACTTTTTGATACCCAACATATGCCAAGTACTGAAAGCGGCGTTTGGTCACATCTGTCCCAAACCTCCCTGAAGTTTTCAAAATATCCCAAATATCCCAATTTCGAGGCCTGAGCCATATTTTGGAGCCAAATTCTGGCTCTCTGCACGTATTCGCAGTTTGAAATTACAACTTTTTATACCCAACATATGCCAAGTACTGAAAGCGGCGTTTGGTCACATTTGTCCCAAACCTCCCTGCAATTTTAAATATATCACAAACATCCCAATTTCGAGGCCTGAGCCATATTTTGGAGCCAAATTCTGGCTCTATGCACGTATTCGCAGTTTGATATTACGACTTTTTATACCCCGGGGTCTCGTAGCCTGGTGGATAGCGCGTAGGACACGTAATTCTGTGGCGCGGGTTCAATTCCCGCACGAGGCAGACACAAATGGGCAAAGTTTCTTTCACCCTGAATGCCCCTGTTACCTAGCAGTAAATAGGTACCTGGGAGTTAGTCAGCTGTCACGGGCTGCTTCCTGGGGGTGGAGGCCTGGTCGAGGACCGGGCCGCAGGGACACTAAAGCCCCGAAATCATCTCAAGATAACCTCAAGATAGATAACCCTATCCCTAGATAGATCCCTATCCCTAGATAACCCTAACCCTAGATAGATCTTATCTATCTATCTAGATAGATAGATAAGATAGATAACCTCAAGATAGATAACCTCAAGTCCTGAAAGCGGCAGTGAGTCACATTTTGCACAAACTTCCCTGCAGTTTTCGAAATATCCCAAATATCCCAATTTCAAGGCCTGAGCCATATTTTGGAGCCAAATTCTGGCTCTCTGCACGTATTCACAGTTTGAAATTGCGACTTTTTTATACCCAACATATGCCAAGTACTGAAAGCGGCGTTTGGTCACATTTGTCCCAAACCTCCCTGCAGTTTTCAAAATATCCCAAATATCCCAATTTCGAGGCCTGAGCCATATTTTGGAGCCAAATTCTGGCTCTCTGCACGAATTCACAGTTTTAAATTACGACTTATTATACCCAACATATGCCAAGTTCTGAAAGCGGCAGTGAGTCACATTTTGCACAAACTCCCTTGCAGTTTTCGAAATATCCCAAATATCCCAATTTCGAGGCCTGAGGCATATTTTGGAGCCAAATTCTGGATCTCTGCACGTATTCGGAGTTTGAAATTGCGACTTTTTTATACCCAACATATGCCAATTAGTACTGAAAGCGGCAGTGAGTCATATTTTGCCAAAACTCCCATCCAGTTTTCAAAATAACGCAAATATCCCAATTTCGAGGCCTGAGTCATATTTTGGAGCCAAATTCTGGCTCTCTGCATGTATTCACAGTTAGAAATTACATCTTTTTATACCCAACATATGCCAAGTCCTGAAAGCGGCAATTAGTCACATTTTGCACAAACTCCCCTGCAGTTTTCGAAATATCCCAAATATCCCAATTTCGAGGCCTGAGCTATATTTTGGAGCCAAATTCTGGCTCTCTGCACGTATTCGCAGTTTGAAATTACGACTTTTTATACCCAACATATGCCAAGTACTGAAAGCGGCATTTGGTCACATTTGTCCCAAACCTCTCTGCAGTTTTAAAAATATCACAAACATCCCAATTTCGAGGCCTGAGCCATATTTTGGAGCCAAATTCTGGCTCTATGCACGTATTCGCAGTTTGATATTGCGACTTTTTATACCCAGGGGTCTCGTAGCCTGGTGGATAGCGCACAGGACTCGTAATTCTGTGGCGCGGGTTCGATTCCCCTACGAGGCAGAAACAAATGGGCAAAGTTTCTTTCACCCTGAATGCCCCTGTTACCTTACAGTAAATAGGTACCTGGGTGTTAGTCAGCTGTCACGGGCTGCTTCCTGGGGGTGGAGGCCTGGTCGAAGACCGGGCCGCGGGGACACTAAAGCCCCGAAATCATCTCAAGATAACCTCAAGATAGATAACCCAACATATGCCAAGTCCTGAAAGCGGCAGTGAGTCACATTTTGCACAAACTTCCCTGCAGTTTTCGAAATATCCCAAATATCCCAATTTCAAGGCCTGAGCCATATTTTGGAGCCAAATTCTGGCTCTCTGCACGTATTCGCAGTTTGAAATTGCGACTTTTTTATACCCAACATATGCCAAGTACTGAAAGCGGCGTTTGGTCACATTTGTCCCAAACCTCCCTGCAGTTTTCAAAATATCCCAAATATCCCAATTTCGAGGCCTGAGCCATATTTTGGAGCCAAATTCTGGCTCTCTGCACGAATTCACAGTTTTAAATTACGACTTATTATACCCAACATATGCCAAGTTCTGAAAGCGGCAGTGAGTCACATTTTGCACAAACTCCCTTGCAGTTTTCGAAATATCCCAAATATCCCAATTTCGAGGCCTGAGGCATATTTTGAAGCCAAATTCTGGATCTCTGCACGTATTCGGAGTTTGAAATTGCGACTTTTTTATACCCAACATATGCCAATTAGTACTGAAAGCGGCAGTGAATCATATTTTGCCAAAACTCCCATCCAGTTTTCAAAATAACGCAAATATCCCAATTTCGAGGCCTGAGTCATATTTTGGAGCCAAATTCTGGCTCTCTGCATGTATTCACAGTTAGAAATTACATCTTTTTATACCCAACATATGCAAAGTACTGAAAGCGGCGTTTGGTCACATTTGTCCCAAACCTTCCTGCAGTTTTCAAAATATCCCAAACATCCCAATATCGAGGCCTGAGCCATATTATGGACCTAAATTCTGGCTCTCTGCACGTATTCGCAGTTTTAAATTACGACTTATTATACCCAACATATGTCAAGTCCTGAAAGCGGCAGTGAGTCACATTTTGCACAAACTCCCCTGCAGTTTTCGAAATATCCCAAATATCCCAATTTCGAGGCCTGAGCTATATTTTGGAGCCAAATTCTGGCTCTCTGCACGTATTCGCAGTTTGAAATTACGACTTTTTATACCCAATATATGCCAAGTACTGAAAGCGGCGTTTGGTCATATTTGTCCCAAACTCCCCTGCAGTTTTCAAAATATCCCAAACATCCCAATTTCGAGGCCTGAGCCATATTTTGGAGCCAAATTCTGGCTCTCTGCACGTATTCGCAGTTTGAAATTGCGACTTTTTTATACCAACATATGCCAAGTACTGAAAGCGGCGTTTGGTCACATTTGTCCCAAACCTCCCTGCAGTTTTCAAAATATCTCAAACATCCCAATTTCGAGGCCTGAGCCATAATTTGGAGTCAAATTCTGGCTCTATACACGTATTCGCAGTTTCATATTACGAATTTGTATACCCAACATATGCCAAGTCCTGAAAGCGGCAGTGAGTCACATTTTGCACAAACTCCCCTGCAGTTTTCGAAATATCCCAAATATCCATATTTCGAGGCCTGAGGCATATTTTGGAGCCAAATTCTGGCTCTCTGCACGTATTCGCAGTTCGATATTGCATCTTTTTATACCCAACATATGCCAAGTACTGAAAGCGGCGTTTGGTCACATTTGTCCCAAACATCCCTGCAGTTTTCAAAATATCCCAAATATCCCAATTTCGAGGCCTGATCCATATTTTGGAGCCAAATTCTGGCTCTCTGCACGTATTCGCAGTTCGAAATGTCGTCTTTTTATACCCAACATATGCCAAGTACTGAAAGCGGCGTTTGGTCACATTTGTCCCAAACCTCTCCGCAGTTTTCAAAATATCCCAAATATCCCAATTTCGAGGCCTGAACCTTATTTTGGAGCCAAATTTTGGCTCTCTGCACGTATTCGCAGTTTGAAATTACGACTTTTTATACCCAACATATGCCAAGTACTGAAAGCGGCAGTGAGTCACATTTTGCACAAACTCCGCTGCAGTTTTCAAAATATCCTAAACATCCCAATTTCGAGGCCTGAGCAATATTTTGGAGCCAAATTCTGGCTCTCTGGACGTATTCGCAGTTTGAAATTATGACTTTTTTATACCCAACATATGCAAAGGACTGAAAGCGGCGTTTGGTCACGTTTGTCCCAAACCTCTTCGCAGTTTTCAAAATATCCCAAATATCCCAATATCGAGGCCTGAGCCATATTTTGGAGCCAAATTCTGGCTCTTTACAGGTTTTCGCAGTTTGATATTATGACTTTTTATACCCAACATATGCCAAGTACTGAAAGCGGCAGTGAGTCACATTTTGCACAAACTCCCTTGCAGTTTTCAAAAAATCCCAAATATCCCAATTTCGAGGCCTGAGCCATATTTTGGACCCAAGTTCTGGCTCTCTGCACGTATTCACAGTTTGAAATTACGACTTTTTTATACCCAACATATGCGAAGTACTGAAAGCGGCGTTTGGTCACGTTTGTCCCAAACCTTCCTGCAGTTTTTAAAATATCCCAAACATCTCAATATCGAGGCCTGAACCATATTTTGGAGCCAAATTCTGGCTCTCTGCACGTATTCGCAGTTTTAAATTACAACTTTTTATACCCAACATATGCCAAGTCCTGAAAGCGGCAATTAGTCACATTTTGCACAAACTCCCCTGCAGTTTTCGAAATATCCCAAATATCCCAATTTCGAGGCCTGAGCTATATTTTGGAGCCAAATTCTGGCTCTCTGCACGTATTCGCAGTTTGAAATTACGACTTTTTATACCCAACATATGCCAAGTACTGAAAGCGGCATTTGGTCACATTTGTCCCAAACCTCCCTGCAGTTTTAAAAATATCACAAACATCCCAATTTCGAGGCCTGAGCCATATTTTGGAGCCAAATTCTGGCTCTATGCACGTATTCGCAGTTTGATATTACGACTTTTTATACCCAGGGGTCTCGTAGCCTGGTGGATAGCGCACAGGACTCGTAATTCTGTGGCGCGGGTTCGATTCCCCTACGAGGCAGAAACAAATGGGCAAAGTTTCTTTCACCCTGAATGCCCCTGTTACCTTACAGTAAATAGGTACCTGGGTGTTAGTCAGCTGTCACGGGCTGCTTCCTGGGGGTGGAGGCCTGGTCGAAGACCGGGCCGCGGGGACACTAAAGCCCCGAAATCATCTCAAGATAACCTCAAGATAGATAACCCAACATATGCCAAGTCCTGAAAGCGGCAGTGAGTCACATTTTGCACAAACTTCCCTGCAGTTTTCGAAATATCCCAAATATCCCAATTTCGAGGCCTGAGCCATATTTTGGAGCCAAATTCTGGCTCTCTGCACGTATTCGCAGTTTGAAATTGCGACTTTTTGATACCCAACATATGCCAAGTACTGAAAGCGGCGTTTGGTCACATCTGTCCCAAACCTCCCTGAAGTTTTCAAAATATCCCAAATATCCCAATTTCGAGGCCTGAGCCATATTTTGGAGCCAAATTCTGGCTCTCTGCACGTATTCGCAGTTTGAAATTACAACTTTTTATACCCAACATATGCCAAGTACTGAAAGCGGCGTTTGGTCACATTTGTCCCAAACCTCCCTGCAATTTTAAATATATCACAAACATCCCAATTTCGAGGCCTGAGCCATATTTTGGAGCCAAATTCTGGCCCTATGCACGTATTCGCAGTTTGATATTACGACTTTTTATACCCCGGGGTCTCGTAGCCTGGTGGATAGCGCGTAGGACACGTAATTCTGTGGCGCGGGTTCGATTCCCGCACGAGGCAGACACAAATGGGCAAAGTTTCTTTCACCCTGAATGCCCCTGTTACCTAGCAGTAAATAGGTACCTGGGAGTTAGTCAGCTGTCACGGGCTGCTTCCTGGGGGTGGAGGCCTGGTCGAGGACCGGGCCGCAGGGACACTAAAGCCCCGAAATCATCTCAAGATAACCTCAAGATAGATAACCCTATCCCTAGATAGATCCCTATCCCTAGATAACCCTAACCCTAGATAGATCTTATCTATCTATCTAGATAGATAGATAAGATAGATAACCTCAAGATAGATAACCTCAAGTCCTGAAAGCGGCAGTGAGTCACATTTTGCACAAACTTCCCTGCAGTTTTCGAAATATCCCAAATATCCCAATTTCAAGGCCTGAGCCATATTTTGGAGCCAAATTCTGGCTCTCTGCACGTATTCGCAGTTTGAAATTGCGACTTTTTTATACCCAACATATGCCAAGTACTGAAAGCGGCGTTTGGTCACATTTGTCCCAAACCTCCCTGCAGTTTTCAAAATATCCCAAATATCCCAATTTCGAGGCCTGAGCCATATTTTGGAGCCAAATTCTGGCTCTCTGCACGAATTCACAGTTTTAAATTACGACTTATTATACCCAACATATGCCAAGTACTGAAAGCAGCGTTTGGTCACATTTTTCCCAAATCTCCCTGCAATTTTCAAAATATCCCAAATATCCCAATTTCGAGGCCTGAGCCGTATTTTGGAGCCAAATTCTCTCTCTCTGCATGTATTCGCAGTTTGATATTACGACTTTTTATACCCAACATATGCCAAGTACTGAAAGCGGCAGTGAGTCACATTTTGCACAAACTCCCCTACAGTTTTCAAAATATCCCAAACATCTCAATATCGAGGCCTGAACCATATTTTGGAGCCAAATTCTGGCTCTCTGCACGTATTCGCAGTTTTAAATTACAACTTTTTATACCCAACATATGCCAAATCCTGAAAGCGGCAGTGAGTCACATTTTGCACAAACTCCCCTGCAGTTTTCGAAATATCCCAAATATCCCAATTTCGAGGCCTGAGCTATATTTTGGAGCCAAATTCTGGCTCTCTGCACGTATTCGCAGTTTGAAATTACGACTTTTTATACCCAACATATGCCAAGTACTGAAAGCGGCATTTGGTCACATTTGTCCCAAACCTCCCTGCAGTTTTTAAAATATCACAAACATCCCAATTTCGAGGCCTGAGCCATATTTTGGAGCCAAATTCTGGCTCTATGCACGTATTCGCAGTTTGATATTACGACTTTTTATACCCAGGGGTCTCGTAGCCTGGTGGATAGCGCGCAGGACTCGTAATTCTGTGGCGCGGGTTCGATTCCCGCACGAGGCAGAAACAAATGGGCAAAGTTTCTTTCACCCTGAATGCCCCTGTTACCTAACAGTAAATAGGTACCTGGGTGTTAGTCAGCTGTCACGGGCTGCTTCCTGGGGGTGGAGGCCTGGTCGAAGACCGGGCCGCGGGGACACTAAAGCCCCGAAATCATCTCAAGATAACCTCAAGATAGAAAACCCAACATATGCCAAGTCCTGAAAGCGGCAGTGAGTCACATTTTGCACATACTCCCCTGCAGTTTTCGAAATATCCCAAATATCCCAATTTCGAGGCCTGAGCCATATTTTGGAGCCAAATTCTGGCTCTCTGCACGTATTCGCAGTTTGAAATTGCGACTTTTTTATACCCAACATATGCCAAGTACTGAAAGCGGCGTTTGGTCACATTTGTCCCAAACCTCCCTGCAGTTTTCAAAATATCCCAAATATCCCAATTTCGAGGCCTGAGCCATATTTTGGAGCCAAATTCTGGCTCTCTGCACGAATTCACAGTTTTATAATTACGACTTATTATACCCAACATATGCCAAGTTCCTGAAAGCGGCAGTGAGTCACATTTTGCACAAACTACCCTTGCAGTTTTAGAAATATCCCAAATATCCCAATTTCGAGGCCTGAGGCTATATTTTGAAGCCAAATTCTGGATCTCTGCACGTATTCGGCAGTTTGAAATTGCGACTTTTTATACCCAACATATGCCAATTAGTACTGAAAGCTGGCAGTTGAGTCATATTTTGTCCAAAACTCCCATGCCAGTTTTCAAAATACCGCAAATATCCCAATTTCGAGGCCTGAGTCATATTTTGGAGCCAAATTCTGGCTCTCTGCATGTATTCACAGTTAGAAATTACATCTTTTTATACCCAACATATGCAAAGTACTGAAAGCGGCGTTTGGTCACATTTGTCCCAAACCTTCCCTGCAGTTTTCAAAATATCCCAAACATCCCAATATCGAGGCCTGAGCCATATTTATGGACCTAAATTCTGGCTCTCTGCACGTATTCGCAATTTTAAATTACGACTTATTATACCCAACATATGTCAAGTCCTGAAAGCGGCAGTGAGTCACATTTTGCACAAACTCCCCTGCAGTTTTCGAAATATCCCAAATATCCCAATTTCGAGGCCTGAGCTATATTTTGGAGCCAAATTCTGGCTCTCTGCACGTATTCGCAGTTTGAAATTACGACTTTTTATACCCAACATATGCCAAGTCCTGAAAGCGGCATTTGGTCACATTTGTCCCAAACCTCCCTGCAGTTTTCAAAATATCCCAAATATCCCAATTTCGAGGCCTGAGCCATATTTTGGAGCCAATTCTCTGCTCTCTGCACGTATTCGCAGTTTGATATTACGACTTTTTATACCCAACATATGCAAGTACTGGAAGCGCAGTGAGTCACATTTTGCACAAACTCCCCTGCAGTTTTCAAAATATCCCAAACATCCCAATTATCGAGGCCTGAGCCATATTTTGGAGCCAAATTCTGGCTCTCTGCACGTATTCGCAGTTTGAAATTACGACTTTTTATACCCAACATATGCGAAGTCCTGAAAGCGGCGTTTGGTCACATTTGTCCCAAACTCTCCCTGCAGTTTTCAAAATATCTCCAAATATCCCAATTTCGAGGCCTGAGCCATAATTTGGAGCCAAATTCTGGCTCTCTGCACGTATTCGCAGTTTGAAATTACGACTTTTTATACCCAACATATGCCAAGTACTGAAAGCGGCGTTTGGTCACATTTGTCCCAAACCTGTATGCAGTTTTCAAAATATCCCAAATATCCAAATTTCGAGGCCTGAGCCTTAGTTTGGAGCTAAATTCTGGCTCTCTGCATGTATTCGCAGTTTGATATTACGACTTTTTATACCCAACATATGCCAAGTACTGAAAGCGGCAGTGAGTCATATTTTGCCCAGACTCCCCTCCAGTTTTCAAAATAACGCAAACATCCCAATTTCGAGGCCTGAGCCATATTTTGGAGCCAAATTCTGGCTCTCTGCACGTATTTGCAGTTAGAAATTACATCTTTTTATACCCAACATATGCCAAGTACTGAAAGCGGCATTTGGTCACATTTGTCCCAAACATCCCTGCAGTTTTCAAAATATCCCAAATCTCCCAATTTCGAGGCCTGAACCATATTTTGGAGCCAAATTCTGGCTCTCTGCAAGTATTCGCAGTTCGAAATTACGTCTTTTTATACCCAACATATGCCAAGTACTGAAAGCGGCGTTTGGTCACATTTGTCCCAAACCTCCCCTGCAGTTTTCAAAATATCCCAAACATCCCAATTTCGAGGCCTGAGCCATATCTTGGAGCCAATTTCTGGCTCTCTGCACGTATTCGCAGATTTGATATTACTACTTTTTATACCCAACATATGCCAAGTACTGAAAGCGGTAGTTGAGTCACATTTTGTCCCAAACCTTCGCTGCAGTTTTCAAAATAATCCCAATATCGAAGGCCTGAGCCATATTTTGGAGCCAAATTCTGGCTCTCTGCACGTATTCGCAGTTTGAAATTGCGACTTTTTTATACCCAACATATGCCAAGTACTGAAAGCGGCGTTTGGTCACATTTGTCCCAAATCTCCCTGCAATTTTCAAAATATCCCAAATATCCCAATTTCGAGGCCTGAGCCGTATTTTGGAGCCAAATTCTCTCTCTCTGCATGTATTCGCAGTTTGATATTACGACTTTTTATACCCAACATATTCCAAGTACTGAAAGCGGCAGTGAGTCACATTTTGCACAAACTCCCCTGCAGTTTTCAAAATATCCCAAACATCCCAATTTCGATGCCTGAGCCATATTTTGGAACCAAATTCTGGCTCTATGCATGTATTCGCAGTTTGATATTACGACTTTTTATACCCAACATATGCCAAGTACTGAAAGCGGCGTTTGGTCACATTTCTCCCAAACTCCCCTGCAGTTTTCAAAATAGCCCAAAATCCCAATTTCGAGGCCTGAGCCATATTTTGGAGCCAAATTCTGGCTCTCTGCACGTATTCGCAGTTTGCAGAGAGTACACAAATGTACTTTATTAGGCCTCAGATATCATGTATTAGGCCTAAGGAGGTTAGGTTAGTTTGTCAATGCAACACAAATAAAAAATAGTTTTCCGGTTTGTCCAACTTTATAGTTGAGATTTCTACGTTCTAATTGCGTTGTACGTCGTTATATATATTATGTTGTCATCGTTACTATAAGTACAACCAGAACAGGAGGATTGGTTGGAGGACTGAATGATGATGATGATTGGAGCAGTGTAGGGGCTGAGTGAGTACTTGTAGGCTTTCACTCAGCCAAGAGAGCCTTCCCATCAGCTACAGTAATGGGATCATCCTCCAGCCGCCTCTTCCGACCCTCGTGCCAGCGGCGACGCCAGGTTCACTCCCACTCTTCCCTCCTCACTCTCCTCTCTGGGGTGACGGCGACCATCACCCTAGCTTCTCGGGTATGTGTACTTGCGTTGGTCTTCTCCCATTAGAAGAAACAATCACCAAAATGATAGTTCAAAATATCCCGGTCGAAGTTCATGCAAACAGACTCCTAGAATGCCTAAATGTCACAACGGCGGAAAGAAGCAAGCACAACAATATCGAAACAAGACAGGTTCTTGTAACAATAAAAGGACCTCGCATCAACACTCTGAGTGTTGGCATCTATGGTCAATTCAGGCTGAGACTGTACAACCCAGAACTCATGCGCTGTTACAGATGTCAGCGCTTCGGCCACCACAAAGATGGCTGCAGAGGCCCGGAACGATGTGGTGTATGTAGCGAGCTCCACAATGCCGACATATGCAAGAATCTGCACAAAGCAGGCAAACAAACGAACGCAAAATGCCCGAACTGCGGGGATACACATCACGCCTGGAACAAACGATGTCCAGAAAGGCTAAAAAGAATACTAGCCTTTGGATCAACCCAGCAACCCAAAGTAACAACTTCTAGACCCCAATCGACCAGACCCTCGGTAAAAAGTCAGTGGTACACCCCTCGGCAAGTCCGAATAAATGAAGATCAGCAACAGTCTGCCGCGCCGGGTCCTTCTGGTCCGGGCAAGGACGAGGCCTCCAACAACTGGAGGGGGCAGGGGGGCGCTGCTCCACTGGGAGACAGCAACAGAGTGGATCGGGGCGGCAGGGAGAACATGCCTGCCGTTGCCTCCGGGACCTCCAAGGCAGGAATGATGATCCCTGCATCATCGGATGCCCCAGTGGCTGGATGTAGCAGGGGCGCTTCGGCCCAACCAGGAGTCTCCTCACCCACCAAGAAGAAAGTCTCCACTCCAGCCAAGAAGACACAAACGGTCGGGAAAACCAGTACTGTAAAAACTATGGACTCAATGATTCCACTATAACGGAAAAATGGACAATCTCAAAATTATACAATGGAATATTCAAGGATTCAAAAGCAAAGCACAAACACTCAGAGCAGTGCTTCTCAAGGATAGCATTGATATTGTTCTACTCCAAGAAACACTCACCAGGACTGGCAGATTTATCAATATCCCAGGATATCAAGGATTCCACTGCCCTATGGCACAAGGTGGCACCAGAGGCATTTCAATTCTAGTAAGAAATCATATCAATGCCACGGCAATCACAGACCTGCCCAACTGTGGCGAGAACGTCGAAATTATGGGAGATAAGCTCACTATGAGGAACTCAACGCTGTCCATTGTCAATGTATACAAGAGCCAGAGAGAACATGACATGGATCTCTCAACAAACTTTGAAATAGCAGTCACTACACCTACTATTATCTCTGGTGACTTCAACGCTCATAGTGAATTACTTCTTGATTCACCAAGAACCGACGCCAACGGAAGACATATTGAACATCTTTTGGATGAAGTGCCAGAAATCAGTCTGCTTAACTCGACGGAACCAACCCACACTGGTGAGGGAAAGTTGGATCTCACGTTTGTTTCCACCAGTATTTATGAGTTGTGTCATTGGTCAGTGGATCATGTTCTGACCAGTGACCACTTTGCTACAAAAACAGTTATTAATATAGCACTACCTCCTAGACCTCCAGCTCCCGAGCCCGGATGGGACTTTATCAAGGCAGACTGGACGAACTTTCAGGAAGCTCTCGAAACTTGGCATCCAAAACTACACTCCTCCTGACAACACCGAAGAAATGGAAAAAAATTTAGTAAATGCAATACATAGAGCATTTCACGTCATCCCCAAGAGGAAAACAATTACCCAACAATACAAGGACCATTGGTATTACTGTGATAGGATCAAAGAGCTACATAACAGACTATATCGTGCACGAAAGAATTTCAGAAGAGATAGAACCGAAGCTAATCTAGGACTTCTTAGAGCTGTCCGAGATCATGTGCACGAAGAAACAGCAAAAATCAGAGAAGAAAAATGGCTCGAGTGGTGTGCCAAGCTAAATCAGCATACGTCCTTGGGCGACATCTGGAGGCAGATCAACAAGGCCAAAGGAAAATCGCCTCCTGCTCCGTCGCACCATATTCATCCAGACCAAGAAGCAGAAAGGTTAGCAAATCTATTTGCTTCAAGAGCCAGTTCCACTCAACTCTGACTCGCCAACAAAGACTTCAAGCAGCAAGATGGAAAAAAATAGATGATGCTTTAGCCTTAACTGACGAACTAGACCAACCTTTCAGTCTGAAAGAACTCATAAGTGCTACAAAGAAAACTAAAAATACAGCTCCAGGCGAGGACAAAATCACTTACAACCTGCTAGCCAAGCCAGGAGAAAAGGGTGAAGAAGCCTTCTTGAATCTCATCAACAGAGTATGGGTGACAAGAACCCGACCCCACTCTTGGAACAGTGCAATTATAGTTCCCATTCCAAAACCTAAAGACCCAGGAAATCCAAGACCCGTCTCATTAACAAGCTGTCTGGCCAAAACTGCAGAAAGAATGGCCCTTAATCGAATTGAATGGAAAGCCAATCCACTACACCAAAATATGTTTGCTTACAGAAAAGGTGTTGGAACCACTGAATGCCTTACCTCCCTCCTGGATCAAATCAATGACAAACCTGGAATCCTTATTTTTCTAGACCTTGAAAAAGCCTTCGAATTGGCCAGTGCTCCAGCTACACTGTGCTGCCTTGTGGATAAGGAAATCAAAGGACAAGCTCTTGCTTTTGCCAAAGGAAACCTGCTTAACCGAGAAGCTAAAGTCAAATTCCAAGGAAAAACATCGACCTCAAAGAGTCTGGAAAATGGAACTCCGCAGGGAGGAATACTAAGCCCCTTCCTCTTCAACTGTCTCGTGGAACAATTCTTGAAGCTCAAGCTACCAAAAGCCAAACTTCTTAACTATGCAGACGACTTTGTGGTCATCATCAATGGCAAAGGTGTAAGGAACCATGCACAAAAATGCCTAGATATTATCAGCATGGAAGCGGAACACATCAGTGAAAATAAACAGCAATAAACAAAAGCAATGGCCGTTAAAATGAGAACTCAAGACATCAGACTGGCAATACAAGGACAAGAAATTGAGTGGGTTACCTCCTTTCAATACCTTGGAGTCATAATAGACAACCAGTTGAAATTCACTCAAGAAATTGAATATCTTCGGGAACGCTGTAAAACCAGAAACTCAGCTTTGCGCTCTCTGACCAGTCTTAGAGAGGGTGCATCTCTACCCAACCCGTCCTCCAAACAAAGATCCTAAAGTGATTCCATGCACCCGCCAAACCCCCTGTTTATGAATGAAAAGCGATTTACACACGACTCACAACTGCTGACGTTCGAACATATCCGGAACAAGTGCTTCACTGACAAATTTTGTTCGAATCACAACGCTATAAACAGCCCGTCCTCCAAACATACATCCAAAAGTGATTCCATGCACCCGCCAAACCCCCTGTTTATGAATGAAAAGCGATTTACACACGACTCACAACTGCTGACGTTCGAACATATCCGGAACAAGTGCTTCACTGACAAATTTTGTTCGAATCACAACGCTGTAAATGCTTCACCCACGTACTACAAATACAAATAATCGCTAACAGAACCTAAACACCTAACCTAACCTATCTTATGCCTATATATACACAATATGCTAATACATTATAATATTAATTTATACTTGCGAAAATTCTCGTTTTGAATGAACAGCATGTTAAAATTTATGAATGCGTCTGTGGGGTCGACCGCTGAATGTAATGCACTTGAGTCGAGGACGGGTTGCTCTACCAGTACTCAAAATGTACTACGTTCAAGCAGTTAGGTCATTGCCTATGCTGCTCCTGCTCCTACATCCCTCAGTGATAACCAATGGGAGAAACTGGAAGTGGCTCAAAATGATGCTCTGAGAACAATGCTGGGAGCACCTGTATGGACGCGTAGAGAGAACCTTAGAACGGAAACAAATTTACCAGCATTAGAAAACAGGATGAAACAAAGGATAACAGTCTCCGTGGTGTAGTGGTAAGACACTCGCCTGGCGTTCCGCGAGCGCTATGTCATGGGTTCGTATCCTGGCCGGGGAGGATTTACTGGGCGCAAATCCTTAACTGTAGCCTCTGTTTAACGCAACAGTAAAATGTGTACTTGGATGAAAAAACGATTCTTCGCGGCAGGGGATCGTATTCCAGGGACCATAGGATTAAGGACTTGCCCGAAACGCTACGCGTACTAGTGGCTCTACAAGAATGTAACAACTCTTGTATATATCTCAAAAAAAAAAGATAGCCACCATAATAGGAAAACTTACTGGTACAACCGCCAGGCTGTCAATCAAAGACAGCATACAGAGATCCTTTCAGAAAAACCTACAGTATGGAACAAGCTCATGGATGGATAATGTGGTCAAGATTTTAGAGAAAATGGACCTGAAATGGACCATTAAAAACAAAGGGGAAGATAGACCATATCAACACTTTCGACAGCCTCCTCCATGGGAAGAATCGAATCTAAAGATAATCATTGAAAGATTACCAGTTAAAAAATCAGCATGTGACCCGCAGAGGCTCATTTATTTATTCTTCATTTATTTACTTATAGCTTCATTTATTTTAAAAGAAATCCTTATTAGTCAGTATACTACTAGTGTACCTGAAAGCTAAGAACGCACAGATTATGACTATTGATAATAGTCACAATAGAAGAAGTCCAAGGGAAGAACCAGAACAAGCAAAAGGTCGGCAGGAAACGGCAAGCAGATAGGAGAAGAGGGGGGAGAAAAACGAAACAGAAGGAAAAGGAAAAGGTGCCCAGCAGAATTGGAGAGGACGGCAGCAGGAGCACAAGGCTAGAAAAGGACAGAGGACTGTCCCAAGGAGCATTACACTCCGGCAGCCGCCCACTAAGCCCCCACACGGCAACAACGAGCTGAGCGAGAAGGGGGGTGTACCTGAAAGCTAAGAACACACAGATTATGACTATTGATAATAGTCACAATAGGGACTATCTAAATAGAAGGATGGGGTTCAATCATCGTAATCCAATTCTCATTCTGCCCAAAACGCTATGCGTATTAGTGGCTTCCCTGGAAACACAAACCGAAACTGTCTCTACTTTCCGCTTGTTACAACTTGTAATAAAGTTGTTACATCTTGGCTTAACGTGTTTATGACGTATTAGAACGTTGTTACAACTTGCTATATTGGTTGTTATAACTGGTTAGGAGGGGTTAAAACTTGTTCGAACGTTGTACCAACGTCGTAGTTTCGGTGTGTGTTTGGCGGGTTTGCATGAACGTAAAAATACCAATCTTATGTAATCTCTCAAATCCATTGTAGCTTCTTTAAATAAATAATTATTATTATTATATGATGTTACCCCCCCCCCCCCCCCAATGATTTGTTAATCATTTTTAAACTTGTGCATCTCAATGCAGTAATTTTAAATAGTTGTGCCAGTTGAAGATTAAATGGTCAGAGAATAGCTTAAAGTGATCATTTCATAGGATCCATGTGATTGAAATGTTAGTCGACCCATGCCATTGTCGACTGCATCTTTAATGACAAATATGAAGGGGTGAAAAAGCCTTCCAGACACCATAAAGGTGTTCCAGGAAGAGCTGATGTGTCTCAGTTGGGTACCAGTTAGGTACTTTGGTGAAATTTCGCAAAATTTCTTGATTAAATTAATCATATTTATACTGTAGCTAAATCTTTCATGTATAACTGAACGTGCTCTATCAACCATTTCCTACATTCGGTTCACACTCAACAGACGCCACTGTGATATAATATGATTCATCTTTGAGGAATTATTTATCAATCAGGCTGTTGCTCCCTCAGCGTGAGAGGTATGAAAGCCTCCATTTCCGAGGAAGGACTTGTAGAGACTGTATTAGTAGCTGCCGGTGATGCCTGTGGGGTTCCTGGTACTGATGAAGCACCCCGCACAACGTGAGTTACCCGTGTCATCTGGAGTCGTCGGCTGAGATAATGGGCACTTTGTCGAGCACTCTGATGGTACGACCTCTATCTTGTGGATCTCAGCTGTAATAAACCATAAAAAATGACGTAAGGTGTTTCCGATTCAACAGAGGATTATCAATTTGTAAACTACAAATACTATGCACTTCACACCGACAATGTTTGCACGCGCAATAACAATGTTAAATCTTGTACATCGTTCAGCCTGAACAATTAGACTATTATTTTGAGCCATTCTCAGTCATGCCCAAGCCAAAAAACTGCGTTAAATATAATGAAATGCCATTTTCTGGGTGAGTCCCAGGGGCTCCCCGGAGCTATCAAGGCTGAATGGATATGTACAGCTTTCTGGCATCAGTCAATGTACATGGAGTTCTTGCCTACCGGGGGACCACGAGCCAGGTCCTGGCTCCGTCAGAGAGGCGTGAGGAGCAACGGCCTATAGAAACCCCAATAGGGTTGGGAGCATTTTATGTCTGCCATCGACTGGGTCTGGCACCCAGAAGGGTAGATACCCCAAACCAAACCCCTATTCTAGTGAAGCTATTTCTACCGAAAGCCGAACGAGCAGACAGAACTCCCCAAACGAAAATTAGCAAACGATCATGACGCCGTCATATTACCGCGCCGCTATCTGCGCAACCTCCCCACTTCTCCGTGAGGGGAAGCGGGAAGCCCCATATCCTTGCACCGGCAATCCAAGCACCAGTTCTGAGGTTGGATGTCAAAACACACGAAAAACACAGCCAATTGAGGGAAAGGAGGGATGCCGGGGAACCTCCGGGACTCGCCCAGAATATGGCATTTCATTCCATTCAACGTTGATTTTCTGGGGAGAGGCCTTGTCGGCTCCCCGAAGCAAACTACCCAGTGATAAAGAAAAACAGGGACACACCAGGAAGGCAGACAGTCCGCACTCTTCAATGCGAAGTCGAGACAACTGGCTGCAATCACCGACCCAATGCAACGCAGGCCGTACCAGGCCCAGGAACATTCACAAGGAATCGAGCAGCCAGGACCCTGTTCGACCACCAAAAACCCCGTGCCCGAATGTCAACCCAAGACATGTTGCCAAAAACTGCCGCCAAAGCAGCAAACTTATGAATGTCGTGGGCACGGGGATAGACCGCAGGCTGGCTAGACTTAATAACCCTGTGGACGACCTGCGAGACCCGAGCCAGGGAAAAGGGGGAAACCGGGTCAACACAAAGTGCATTCCCGATCACCAAAGCCGTGGTACGCAAATATTGGCAGAGAGCCGCAATAGGAAACAACACATGATGCACCCTGGCCTGACTAACCGAGCATCAACAGCCCAAGGACCCCTCCAGGAAGCAGCCGTCTCATTCTTCGCAAGAAAAGAAGGAGACTGCTGCAAGCGAACAAACCTACAACCAGGACCGAATGAGCAGAAACCCTCTGCGTCACAGGAGAGCAAGAAGCGCCTCGACCCGACTCCCAAAGGGCAATGGCAACAGGAAAAAGAGCCTTGGAAAAACAATCCTGAACTGAAGAGGGGCCAAAACAAACCAAGGGGAAGATAGAAGATAGAGCACGCAGTCCAAAGACTAGAAACAGTTCAGGAGGAGCATGAGCAGGCTGGAGGTGAAACAACGCACGATCCAGCTTGTGGACCGGGGCAAAAGTAACAACACTGAATGCAAACTGAAGCAGCTCTGCCAGCACCGTATGATATGAGGCGACAGTATTCGGCATGAGATGACGGTCCTGGAACAACCACGAAAGGACAAAACAATCCTATCAGACTGAAATGCACCTACACAGTGATAGGAAAAATTGGAAGAACTGCCAGAAAGCTTCATACTGCTGCCGAGACAAAATGCGCAGGTGGGAGACCAACAATGAAGTCATCTGCGCAGCATACAAGAGATGACAGACACAAGTAAAAAAATCCAGATGTGAAGACTCGAGGAGAAGAACGAACTAGCCTTGTACCGGGCTGGACCAGGCAGAGACCAGGCAGAGACCAGGCAGAGACCAGGCAGAGACCAGGCAGAGCCGCAGGAAGACCCTCGGGTTTGAATAATTCTTCCCTGTAAAGTCTCCAATCGAGCCTGGACCTGGAGCAACAGCTGAACCAGTGAGGAAGAGGTATAGGTAACCCCGCTTCGCCCAGTCCAGCCGGAAGGCGTCGACCGCAAAGGCCTGACAATTCGGGAAGGGCACCATGTATACAGGGAGACACCTCGACCACGCCAAATTGAATAGATCCACTTCCGGATGCCCAAACAGAGCCAACTGAACAGGGCGGCATCGACTGTCCATTCCGTGGACAGGGAAATGAACTGGGACAGGCTGTCTGCCAGGATATTGGACACACTCCTTAATGTTAACTGCCAGGAGAGCCATACCCCAAGAACTTAGCAGACGAGTCACCAAGACAGACAAGGACCACATTGAACCCCCTCAGTTCAGGCAATGAACCATTGGGCAACAGTCTGAATGGAGTCTGATCATCAATCCACGAGCGACTCAAAGCCTCCAGAGCGACATCCACGATCTCCTGTACTGGGCTGTGAGCCCGACGGATGGACGGACCTCACCGCTCCTGGCCAGCCTGGGGAGCACTGGTTACATAGCCCCAGCCAAGAGACGACACGTCTGTTAACACAACGAGTGAGGGATCAGGGCAGGCGCCAAGGCACTGAACCCCAAAAAACCCAAAGAGGAAGCCAGCGACGCAGCAACCAACACGAAGCCCGCCCCTGCGTGATGCAGAAAGAGAACCGTTGGGTTCGGCCTCCGGTGGGGGGGGGGGGAAGGGGCCTGGAGGCCGAACCCAACATTCGCTCGCAAGAGAGGGGTGGAAGGGACGTCCCTGAAGGAACCAGAACAGCCGACGAAGCCGCACCTGAACCGGCAGGTAGCCCATCATGGCAAAGTTCAGGCACCCGCACAAACTCTCGAGCAACCGTCGCATGACCCGGGAGTCCCTCCGTAATAGGCGAAGGCAGGAACGCAGGCAAAGCAGAGCCGCCGGAGGAAGAGACGAGGAAGAGGTCTGAGCGTCCCACACAAGACCCAGCCAAGACCGAACCCGAGTGAGAACCATATGGAGCTGCCTTCAGTTCACCAAGAACCCAAACCCAGCAAGCTGGGAAAGAACCAAATCCCTGGGGAGAAGACACGCGGACTGGCTGGGAGCTCAAACCAGCCAGTCGTCGAGGAAAGCGAGAACCAGAACACCTAACAGACGCAGGCGGGCCACCATGACCCGAGTAAGGTGTGTGAAAACGCGAGGCGCAGATTCAGAATGAAGGGAAGACAGCGAAAGCGATAACCTTGATGCCCCAAGACAAAACCGAGCCAGTCCCACCTGCCAGGTGTCACCAGTCAGACGACACCTGCACCGCTGAGGGCAACACACCAGACCCAGCATCGGCCCCAAGTGTGCCCACATCCAACTCAAGCCAATCCAAAGACAGCTCGAGGAGGGAAAAGGAAATGCTGGGCCGAAGCCGGCAGGCCACGAGTACACAAAATCCTCCGCAACCACTGCAGCCGAAAGGGAAGGAACCTGAGCATGAAGCTGCATCGTCCACCATCCCAAGGAAGGGCAGGGGCAAACAAACAAGCATTGAGGAGCTTGAAGTCACCCCCCCCCCCCCCTAGGAATACCTGCAACGCCATCTGAGTCTCTCTCCAAACGCCTGCTTGCTTCCTTGCTCTTGAAGGCACAACAATTAGTTCCACAAAGGAGCGGCCAAACACACACTCCCAGGCCGCCTCTAATTATCAATATCACAGAGAAATGGTGTACCAAGTCCCCCAACAGCTTTCTTACACTTGTGAACAAGTAGCCTTTGCTCCACCACTAACACAGGGAACTATATTTTTCCATCTTGCAAGAGATTAACAAAATACATCCACCTCTGACAACAGTTGTGACTCAAGTGAGGTCACGACCTCCTGTTAGTCACTTCACATCCCCAAAGTATCGACATCTCACTTGATGTCACTTATTACCAACACCCGTCCTCTGCTCGTATTCTGAGATTACTCACTGACGTTTATTCAATTATTTAATATATACATATAAATGGAGGACTATGGAGCGCAACTCCATAGTCTCCTGAGACTGATGGATGCCTACTACTACTACTACTACTACTACTACTACTACTACTACTACTACATCTACATCTACATCTACATCTACATCTACATCTTTCCTCTTACGTCTCAGTCAGGTCCGGTCAGCAGAATAACTCTCATTAGGGTAGACTCGTTCCACCAAGGCTACATGGAGTCATAACACATGGAATAAGATAACAGCAATTATTACAATGGTGAAGTTGTATTGCATAGGAATGTATATTGGGGAATTGGGTAGCACTAGCTACTGTGCGAGTTTCCAGCACTAGGTAGGAAACTATGAAAATGAAATTAGGTACTTTCTGGTTTTATTTTTTAATGAGGGAAAAGTTTGGCAGCTTTTCAATTCATTAGCGAGTGAGTTCCATAGACCAGGTCCCTTTATTTGCATAGTGTTTACACAGATTAAGTTTGACTCTGGGGATATTAATGAGATATATATTTCTGGTGTGGTGAGTATGTGTTCCATTACATTTGTCCAAGAAGAGTTGCAGAGCATGGTTTGCTCTTAAGAACAGGGTTTTGTAAATGTAATTGGCACAAGAGAATGTGTGGTGTGAGGTTATGTTTAGCATGTTTAGGGATTTAAACAGTAGGGGGGGGGGGGGGAGTGTTGTCTGAAGGCCGAGTTTATTATTGTTGTGTCTCTTCGCTATCTTGCGCGGGCCTGCAACATTCATCCTCTCGCCTCTGTCGTCCTTTAACGCTGCGGTTCCTGTTCCTCTTCACCACTGTTACCACCCTTGAGACTAAATAAGGTTCTTCTCCCCGCAGTGCAATAAAGAAAATAATAAATCGGCCTTGCCAACAACTGTCTAGGGGTAAATATAAATCACTGCATAAAAATGGAGAACAATATATTTATGCTAAGGGGGACAATCATAAAAAACACTTAAAGGTATCAATAATAACAACCAGAAATATTCTTCAGCATGCAAATCATAGAATAACCTCCTTATTGAGATATGAGCACTATCACTAAGACATGGATTAATTAGATATATACAATATGATCTAACCAGATAATTAACATTTATATGGGCTAAAATAACAGTGACCAAGGACTTAACTTAAAACACATCTTCACTCGACTTCAGCTGCCACGCTTCTGCCCACGCCTTGGACCGCAGGCCAAGCGTCTACCAAAAAAATCAACTAACCGTCCACACAAAACATTGTGGAAAATCTAATAATAAAACGCAGCACTAATATTCAAAACATTGTTAAACTAAAGAATAGTAAACACTGGTACAACATTCTATATAATAATACAGAAACCAAATATGGGAATAATTTAAGGTGAAACTATAAACACTCAATTGACAACAATGTTCCCACACTGGCCATATCCAAATATGGTCAACCGCCCACACGGAGAAACTACATGAGAAATTAACACCAAAAGCCTCACACAATATAATGTAACTCATGCACACTACTGCATGCTATAATATATATATATAACATACAAATCTTATATCATACAACTAGATGCTATATTAAAGAACAAGACAATAAAGTAATATGAGAATCAAGAGTAATGCAGAATCCTAGTGAGATTCGTAGCAACCACCTCCCTCTTTCTGTCCGGTTATCTCGCTTACAGGATTCTCTTTCCATTCGTATTTCTAATATTTCTCCTCGTGTTGTTCCTTCTTTGCCCCCCGAGGAGAGTCCTCCCCCTTCTGCAGTTTTGTACTTCCTTGACCCACATCACTAAAGTTTTTATCCCTCCTATGGTTCTAAAACGCCTTTTCCTTGAGCACTTTTCTTCTCACTCCCACTCCGTTTCTGTCTTCACCGATGGGTCTAAGTCAGCGGACGGTGTTGGCTACTCTGTTGTTGTTCCTGATCGCACTTATATATGTCGCTTACCTCCGGAGACTAGCATCTTCACAGCGGAACTTTATGCTATTCTCTATGTTCTTCGTCTCCTGCTTTCTCGTTGTCAGTCTTCCTTTGTAGTTGTTGTTGACTCTCGTAGTGCCCTCATGGCTCTCGGGTCCTTTAATCCGGTTCATCTAGTAGTTGTTGAGATCCAGCATTGGCTGTTTCTTGTTCACAGTAACTTTAAGTCGGTTGAGTTTTGTTGGGTTCGCAGCCATATTGGTGTGTCTTTAAATGAGCGTGCGGGTGCTGCCACCATGTTATGCAAGAGGCATAACTGGCCGACCCCTCACAGTGTTCAAGAGAGAACTGGATAAGCACCTCCAAAGGATACCTGATCAACCAGGCTGTGACTCATACGTCAGGCTGCGAGCAGCCGCGTCCAACAGCATGGTTGATCAGTCCGGCAACCAGGAGGCCTGGTCGACGACCGGGCCGCGGGGACGCTAAGCCCCGGAAGCACCTCAAGGTAACCTCAAGGTAAGGTAACCAAGGAAGCTGTCCACTCTTGTCCCATCTCTCGTAAAGGTATTCCATATTCCGATTTTTACCCGGTTATCCGTTCCTCCATCCTTACCCGTTGGCAGGCTTCTTGGTCATCTGTTACTGGTAACAAACTATGTAACTCTTGCTTTCCGACCGCCCCTCGCGGTCACCTGTCCCTCAATAGAATTCTTGGTGACTCGGATACTTTTGATATCGTTCGCCTTATGCGTTTTTGTTCTCGTATTGGCATCCTTGGTGATATTTAGCGCCCTCTGATTATTTATTTATTTATTTATTTATGCATATACAAGAATGTACATAAGGAATGTGAGGATACAAATATGGTAATTACAGTCTTGTAAAGCCACTAGCACGCGCAGCGTTTCGGGCAGGTCCTTAATCTAAGAAAATTTTAAGGAGGTAAATACTTGCAAAATTTATAGACAAAAAAAATGATAAGTTACATGAAATTTTATTTTATTTTATTTTATTTTATTTTATTTTATTTTATTTTATATATACAAGAAGGTACATTGGGTTTGTGAGAATACATTGGATAGTACAGTAATTACATTCTTGTAAAGCCACTAGTACGCGCAGCGTTTCGGGCAGGTCCTTAATCTAGCAGATAATATTAAGTAGGTAAGTTCAATCAGAATTGATAAATGAAAGATACATTACAAGAGAAAAATGAGATGAGAGAGATAAGTAAGTATATTAAAGCACATTGTTATATTAAAGCTCTGATTGATTACATTGACAGCTTGATTAGTAATTTAAACAAGATTAATAGACACCATACAGCAGATTGACAGCACATATAAGACAGCAATGATCACAATGGTAAAGATGTTCAGAATGGGTACATAAAGATTGGGAGACTGGGTAGCAAAAGATACAGATAACAAGATTTATAAACACCATACAACAGATTGGCAGCACATATAAGAAAACAGCAATGATCTCAATGGTAAAGATGTTCAAATTGGGAACATAAAGGTTGGGAGATTGGGTAGCAATTGATACAGTGCAATTTTAAGGCAAAAAGTGAAAAACTATGAAGATGAAATTAGGTACTTTTTAGTATTGATTTTGAATGATGTAAAAGTTGGACAGCTTTTCAATTCAGTAGGGAGTGAGTTCCATAAACTGGGTCCCTTTATTTGCATAGAGTGTTTACACAGATTAAGTTTAACTCTGGGGATATCAAAGAGATATTTATTTCTGGTGTGGTGATAATGGGTCCTATTACATCTGTCCAGGAAGAGTTTCAGACAAGGATTTACATTTAAGAACAGGGTTTTGTAAATGTAGTTGACACAGGAGAATTTGTGGAGAGAGATTATGTTTAGCATGTTTAGGGAGTTAAACAAGGGGGCTGTGTGTTGTCTGAAAGCAGAATTTGATATTATTCTGATAGCAGATTTTTGCTGGGTGATGATGGACTTGAGGTGGTTTGCAGTGGTTGAACCCCATGCACAGATACCATAGTTGAGATAGGGATAGATTAGTGCATAATATAGAGAGATGAGAGCAGAGTTAGGAACATAATATCTGATTTTGGAGAGTATACCAACTGTTTTAGAGACTTTCTTAGTTATGTGTTGTATGTGGGTACTGAAGTTGAGTCTCTTGTCTAGGAATATGCCAAGAAACTTTCCATCATTTTTATTGCTAATGTTTACATTGTCAATCTGAAGCTGAATTGCATTTGTAGATTTGCTTCCAAATAGGATGTAGTAGGTCTTTTCTATGTTAAGTGTTAGTTTGTTGGTTGACATCCATAAGTGGACTTTTTTTAGTTCATTATTAACAACATCATTTAGTGTATGTGGGTTGGGGTTGGAGTAAATGAGGGTAGTATCATCAGCAAACAAAATAGGTTTCAGAGCCTTCCCGGTTTGGTGCCTTCTTTTGATAATTACTTCTTGTTGTTCTGATAGCAGATTTTTGCTGGGTGATGATGGGCTTGAGGTCGTTTGCAGAGGTTGGACCCCATGCACAGATACCATATTTAAAATAGGGATAGATTAGCGCATAGTATTGTGAGAGGAGAGCAGAGTTTGTAACATAATATCTGATTTAAGAGAGTATACCAACCTCATATCTCCATAATGAGTATGTATATGTATGTACATACATATAACCGTCAACCGTCAATGTTAAAGGTTAGGCAAAGTTTGAGTGTTGTTTCTTAGAGTTATAATAATAATAATAATAATTTTATTTAGGTAAGGTACATACATAAAGAGATTTTACAAAGTTTGTTGGCTTTATAGATAGAGCTAGTACATACAATAGCCTAAAGCCACTATTACGCAAAGCGTTTCGGGCAGGAAAAACATTAATGACTAAAGCTTAAAACTAATGGGTAAAAAGAATAAGATGTGTTGAGTACAAATGTAGTACAAATGTAGTTAGTCTTGATGTCACCACTTGGCGGCCAATGGTGGTGCTTCATCTTTGTGATTAGTGCAGTTTGATGTCAATGTTTTAAGCTCTATTCTGCTCACTCACCAGCTGATTCTCACAAAATGGCGGCCGCCGAGCATATAAGCATTTAACACGTTCTCGCAAATTCGTAAAGTCAATATTGACTTATTAACTACGTGCATAGGTGATATACTAAACATAATAGATACCCTTAAAAAGATTCATAGAAAACACCGACCTTACCTAACCTACTTAGTATGTTAAGATAAGCATCTTATTGCTTCGTAATTACAATTATTACCTAACCTATACCTATCATAGGTTAGGTAATAATTGTAATTACGAAGCAATAAGATGCTTATCTTGACATACTAACAAGGTTAGGTAAGGTCGGTGTTTTCTATGAATCTTTTTAAGGGTATCTATTATGTTAAGTATGTCACCTATGCACATATTTAATAAGTCAATATTGACTTATTAAATTTGCGAGAACGGGTTAAAGCATTCCAATGTTTCTTTCTGGGTTCCATTTTTTCTATTACTAACTTTTTGCTTATATTGGTTTTCTACATTTGCCACCTATATTTTGCTCATCTTTTCCAGTTAGAGAATGTACTTGAAATTCTTATTTTTATATAATACTATACGATTATATCGTTTTTAAAGGAATCAGTTCTCTCGTGGTGGAGAGAACTGATTCATTCAATAAGCATGAAGGGCATCATTGTACACCAATAAGCATGAAGGCCATCATTATACACCAATAAGCATGAAGGACATCATTATACACCAATAAGCATGAAGGACATCATTGTACACCAATAAGCATGAAGGCCATCATTATACACCAATAAGCATGAAGGACATCATTATACACCAATAAGCATGAAGGCCATCATTGTACACCAATAAGCATGAAGGCCATCATTATACACCAATAAGCATGAAGGACATCATTATACACCAATAAGCATGAAGGCCATCATTGTACACCAATAAGCATGAAGGCCATCATTGTACACTAATAAGCATAACATCATTGTACACCAATAAGCATGAAGGCCATCATTGTACACTAATAAGCATAACATCATTGTACACTAATAAGCATGAAGGGCATCATTGTACACTAATAAGCATGAAGGGCATCATTGTACACTAATAAGCATGAAGGACATCATTGTACACCAATAAGCATGAAGGACATCATTATACACCAATAAGCATGAAGGCCATCATTGTACACTAATAAGCATGAAGGCCATCATTGTACACTAAAAAGCATAACATCATTGTACACCAATAAGCATGAAGGCCATCATTGTACACTAATAAGCATAACATCATTGTACACTAATAAGCATGAAGGGCATCATTGTACACTAATAAGCATGAAGGGCATCATTGTACACTAATAAGCATGAAGGGCATCATTGTACACCAATAAGCATGAAGGCCATCATTATACACCAATAAGCATGAAGGCCATCATTATACACCAATAAGCATGAAGGCCATCATTGTACACTAATAAGCATAACATCATTGTACACTAATAAGCATGAAGGGCATCATTGTACACCAATAAACATGAAGGGCATCATTGTACACTAATAAGCATAACATCATTGTACACCAATAAGCATGAAGGGCATCATTGTACACCAATAAACATGAAGGACATCATTGTACACTAATAAGCATGAAGGACATCATTGTACACCAATAAGCATGAAGGCCATCATTGTACACTAATAAGCATGAAGGCCATCATTGTACACCAATAAGCATGAAGGCCATCATTGTACACCAATAAGCATGAAGGCCATCATTGTACACCAATAAGCATGAAGGCCATCATTGTACACTAATAAGCATGAAGGCCATCATTGTACACCAATAAACATGAAGGGCATCATTGTACACTAATAAGCATAACATCATTGTACACCAATAAGCATGAAGGGCATCATTGTACACCAATAAACATGAAGGGCATCATTGTACACCAATAAGCATGAAGGACATCATTGTACACTAATAAGCATAACATCATTGTACACCAATAAGCATGAAGGCCATCATTGTACACCAATAAGCATGAAGGCCATCATTATACACCAATAAGCATGAAGGCCATCATTATACACCAATAAGCATGAAGGGCATCATTGTACACAAAAAAGTATGAATATCACCAATTAACAATGAGGATCAACTTCAAGTTTGTTTCCTATTTTTTCTCAGTTGGTTTCCCAATGCTACGAGGTCCGGCCAGCTGTCTTAATTAACAGAGTGATCAAGGAACAGGCCAGAGCGTCTATGGCGACCTGCACGCTCCTCCTCAAAGCTTCACATACGAGAGAAATGCCCAAAATCGACCCCATCGTAGCCCGCCACCAAATACGAGGTTGGGACCATGTGTACAACCTTATTGGAAGGTTTCAGACGAAAGACAACTCCGAAACCAGGGACCCTCGACAGACCATACGACGGAAGTCTGATGATGCGCTCAGGACAGACGTCACACAGGTATGAATGTTTTTTTCATACCTGTGAAAAGCAGTGGACAAAGCCCTAAGTCTAGAGGAACAAGTCCAGCCACAGCCATAACAACAGCGAACGGCCCAGAAACCCTGACGTTCAGTGTTCCTGATGAACGATGACGACGATGGCCCTCTATTCCCTATTTTAGGCAAGCATGTCCTTCAACTATCCCCCATCCTCCCAGAACAGACACCAGGACAAACAAGAACTGGAGGTTGAGCCCGCAGAGGCCGATCTTCCAACGGAACACCTCGGCTAGCAACAGCAGGCATGGTAGGAATATGAGACAGGTCACGAGTCAGATGGAAGAGATTCATCGCGAGACGAGACAGACCGGGTGTCAACCCAGCCACTTTGACTGGACGGTAGATCGACGGTCTCAATTCATGCAGGTCGGCGTTCAATCCCCGACCGTCCAAGTGGTTGGGAACAATTCCTTCCTTCCGTCCCATCCCAAATTCTTATCCTGACCCCTTTCAAGTGCTATAAAGTCGTAATAGTTTGGCGCTTTCCCCTGATAATTAAAAAAAATGAAGAAAGGGTGGCACCCAATCCAGGAACAACAGCGATCAGATCCGGAGACAATCGAGGCCAGGGTAACACGAACGGCCCCGGCAACACCCGAGGCCAGAACAACAGGAACATCCCAGGCGACAACAGAGGCAATAACAGCAGGGACTACCTCACCTGGAACAACAACAATAAGAGACAGTAGACTATTGTCTACTGTCCGATTATTGCAGAGGCAATAATCAGAATTAGGGGAACAACAACAGACCCAGGCGTTGGAACAGCACAAACCGAGACCTACAGGGAGAAGACTGAGACAGAGGGTGGAACGATGGAGATCGGAGAAACTCAGGAAACGACACGAATTAAAGCAGAGAGGAGGACAACTGAAACAGACAGTTGTATCTGAGGTACCCCTAACTGAACAGGAGAGAAAACTGTTGAAACGGGACTTATGTTCGTGATAGGCCCTTCGGAGCGTAAGAAGAGAGAAGATACAATAGAGGATCTTTGCAACAACTTGGAAACTAGTATCAACCATGTTTGGAGCAAGCTCCGGCCGGAGGAAGGTAAGTCTAAGGAAGCAGCCAAAAAACTAAACTCTTCCTCTCTTTCAGGTACCTCCATCCCAACAAATCAGTTCAGTGCAACCTGCACTGAACTGCAACTGCAGTTCAGTGCAGGTTGCACTGAACTGCAGTTGCAACTGCAACCTGCAACTGCAACCTAGTAGGCCAGAAACCGGTAATCCAGCGAGTGATGGTGGACCTCAAGTGCGGTGCGGAACGACGACGCAACTGCAATCTCCCCAGGAAGGAGAGGGACGCCTTATCAACGCTGAAGGGACGCTCGGATATTGTGATAAAGCAAGCAGACAAGGGAGGTGCTGTCGTCGTCTGGAGATAGAATAACTACAGACACGAGATGATGAGGCACCTGGCAGACACTACAGCCTACAGACAGCTACACAACGAGGATGCGGCGATTAGAAACAACTAAGTGAAGATTAAAAGGATAATACTCAAGCTGTTTGAAAACAAAACTTGGGACTGGAAAGGAGGACTCATATAGGCAGGGGCGAGAGATTTCTTCCTCGCCTTCGAGTCCATCATTCCCCACCTCTACCTTTTACCAAAGTTCCATAAATCATTAAAGAAACAACAGGAACGTGGCAAGGGAGACCAGTTCTAAACGGCTGCCGGGCCCCAATAAAGCCGATAGACTAGATCTGCACAGCCCTCCTGAACCCATTGCTACATCTACTTCTGGAAAGAATCCAAAATATGACGGATTTCCTCTGAAAATTGCAGAAATTAAAGGCCCCGTCCCAAGAGGGTCCCGCCTTTTCTCCATGCATGTGGTATCACTCTACCCGAGTATACCATAGAGAGAAGCTGCAAAGGAAGTAGCATCTTTTTTTGCAGATAACAGACAAAGAATCACACAGGAACTTCGAGACGCAGGAATAGGGAGGATCCCCTCGAAAGAAACTCTTGAGGAGGCCATCCACTATGTGATGAGAGACACCCTCTTGCAATTTGAAGGACTAACGTACCGGCAAACCAAAGGCACAGCAATAGGAGCATCCAGTAGTGTGGCAATCGCTGAAATATTTGTGCATGTTGTGTTCGAGGAAAAAAAATCCCACAGGGAGGACGGACCAGCGGTATATTTCCGTTACATAGACGACATCTTCGGAATAATGGAGGATGGTTTCCTCTGCCTAGAAGGTTTCTTTTCATGGTCAAATACAGTTCTTGAAAACCTTAAGTTTGAGGGTAAACATAGTGACTACGATAAATGTCCACGATACAACAGTGTATATAGACCAGCTAACCAGGGATCTGCACACGAAGGCATACTATAAACAGACTAACCTTCACACGCATCAACTAACCCCACCCACTAGCCTTGAAAAAATTGCGGGTTAACAGCAAAGAAGAGACATTATACCGCCCAGCTTGATGACCTATGGGATACGTTCAGGAACAGAGACAATAATACATGCAGCCCAGGAGAAACTCGGAGAAAAAACAAGGGCGGAGCTACTAAGACCAAGAACACAAATAGAAGACAAGAGATGGATCCTCCCAACTCTTTTCTTCCCCAGCCTTGCAGCACAGCTTAAGATAAAACTCCAGGAAGTATGGACATTAATGAGGGAAACGTACAGTGATCATCCCTCTTGGGGATGATCACTGTACATCCCTGTACATTTATTTGTTGGGTAAAATTCCCACAAAACCCTCCCATGATCGCCTGGAGGCGAGGTAGGTCTATAAAGAACCACCTTGTTAAAGCAGGTGTGCAGGCTGATCATCTCAACCGAACTGGGGAAGAGGACCAGCTCCAGGTTACAGGCCAAAGCAACGAACCTACAGACCCTAACCTAACCTGACACAGGCTTGGAGAGTGACCTGAGCTGAGGCGGAGCCCATACAAGTACAAGTGACATCCTTCAAGAGACACTCTTCCTTCTGATGGTGGTGTTCCAGACAGAGATCATAACAGCTCCCTTGCACACGCGTATCGGTGAAATGTATGATTACAGTGATTAAAAAAAATTATGAGAATAGTAAGAAGTGAAAAACAGAAGAGTCACCATCACCAGGGCAGTAGTGCTGGGAGAACTACCACCATCACCAGGGCGGTAGTGACGGGAGAACTACCACCATCACCAGGTTAACCTGCACGCTCAGTAGGGGGAGGGCAGAATGTCCATCTTGAGCGTGACCTTCACGCTAATATCGACCCACTCCACATGGCGCACCACGTTAGCGCCTGGGAAGGCACCCTTGCCAGCGACCCCTGGGGGGGACAGGACCCGTCTACCCTCTGAGACGGATGGCTCTGCTTTACGCTCGGTGACTGGAGGCTCTGCTCTATGTTCGGTGACTGGAGGCTCTGCTCTATGTTCGGTGACTGGAGGCTCTGCTCTATGTTCGGTGACTGGAGGCTCTGCTTTACGCTCGGTGACTGGAGGCTCTGCTATTTGTTCGGTGACTGGAGGCTCTGCTCTATGTTCGGTGACTGGAGGATCTGCTCTGTGTTCGGTGACTGGAGGCTCTACTCTATATTCGGTGACTGGAGGCTCTACTATTTGTTCAGTGACTGGAGGCTCTGCTCTATATTCGGTGACTGGAGGCTCTACTATTTGTTCGGTGACTGGAGGCTCTGCTCTATGTTCGGTGACTGAAGGCTCTGCTATTTGTTTGGTGACCGGAGGCTCTGCTCTATGTTCGGTGACTGGAGGCTCTGCTCTATATTCGGTGACTGAAGGCTCTGCTATTTGTTTGGTGACCGGAGGCTCTGCTCTATGTTCGGTGACTGGAGGCTCTGCTCTATGTTCGGTGACTGGAGGCTCTGCTTTACGCTCGGTGACTGGAGGCTCTGCTATTTGTTCGGTGACTGGAGGCTCTGCTCTACGTTCGGTGACCTGAGGCTCTGCTCTACGTTCGGTGACTGGAGGTTCTGCTCTATGTTCGGTGACTGAAGGCTCTGCTATTTGTTTGGTGACCGGAGGCTCTGCTCTATGTTCGGTGACTGGAGGCTCTGCTCTATGTTCGGTGACTGGAGGCTCTGCTTTACGCTCGGTGACTGGAGGCTCTGCTATTTGTTCGGTGACTGGAGGCTCTGCTCTACGTTCGGTGACCTGAGGCTCTGCTCTACGTTCGGTGACTGGAGGTTCTGCTCTATGTTCGGTGACTGGAGGCTCTGCTCTATGTTCGGTGACTGGAGGCTCTGCTCTATGTTCGGTGACTGGAGGCTCTGCTCTATGTTCGGTGACTGGAGGCTCTACTATTTGTTCGGTGACTGGAGGCTCTGCTCTATGTTCGGTGACTGGAGGCTCTGCTCTATGTTCGGTGACTGGAGGCTCTACTATTTGTTCGGTGACTGGAGGCTCTGCTCTATGTTCGGTGACTGGAGGCTCTACTATTTGTTCGGTGACTGGAGGCTCTGCTCTATGTTCGGTGACTGGAGGCTCTGCTCTATGTTCGGTGACTGGAGGCTCTGCTCTATGTTCGGTGACTGGAGGCTCTACTATTTGTTCGGTGACTGGAGGCTCTGCTCTATGTTCGGTGACTGGAGGCTCTGCTCTATGTTCGGTGACTGGAGGCTCTGCTCTATGTTCGGTGACTGGAGGCTCTGCTCTATGTTCGGTGACTGGAGGTTCTGCTCTATGTTCGGTGACTGGAGGCTCTACTATTTGTTCGGTGACTGGAGGCTCTGCTCTATGTTCGGTGACTGGAGGCTCTACTATTTGTTCGGTGACTGGAGGCTCTACTATTTGTTCGGTGACTGGAGGCTCTACTATTTGTTCGGTGACCGGAGGCTCTGCTCTATGTTCGGTGACTGGAGGCTCTGCTCTATGTTCGGTGACAGGAGGCTCTTCTTTACGCTCGGTGACTGGAGGCTCTGCTCTATGTTCGGTGACTGGAGGCTCTACTATTTGTTCGGTGACCGGAGGCTCTGCTCTATGTTCAGTGACTGGAGGCTCTGCTCTATGTTCAGTGACCGGAGGCTCTGCTCTATGTTCGGTGACTGGAGGCTCTGCTCTATGTTCGGTGACTGGAGGCTCTGCTCTATGTTCGGTGACTGGAGGCTCTGCTCTAGGCTGGGTGTCTGGAGGCCCTGCTCTAGGCTGGGTGACTGGAGGCTCTGCTCTATGTTCGGTGACTGGAGGCTCTGCTCTAGGCTGGGTGTCTGGAGGCCCTGCTCTAGGCTGGGTGACTGGAGGCTCTGCTCTATGTTCGGTGACTGGAGGCTCTGCTCTAGGCTGGGTGACTGGAGGCTCTGCTCTATGTTCGGTGACTGGAGGCTCTGCTCTAGGCTGGGTGACTGGAGGCTCTGCTCTATGTTCGGTGACTGGAGGCTCTGCTCTATGTTCGGTGACTGGAGGCTCTGCTCTAGGCTGGGTGACTGGAGGCTCTGCTCTATGTTCGGTGACTGGAGGCTCTGCTCTATGTTCGGTGACTGGAGGCTCTGCTCTATGTTCGGTGACTGGAGGCTCTGCTCTATGTTCGGTGACTGGAGGCTCTGCTCTAGGCTGGGTGACTGGAGGCTCTGCTCTATGTTCGGTGACTGGAGGCTCTGCTTTATGTTCGGTGACTGGAGGCTCTGCTTTACGGTCGGTGACTGGAGGCTCTGCTCTATGTTCGGTGACTGGAGGCTCTGCTATTTGTTTGGTGACTGGAGGCTCTGCTCTATGTTCGGTGATTGGAGGCTCTGCTCTATGTTCGGTGACTGGAAGCTCTGCTCTATGTTCGGTGACTGGAGGCTCTACTATTTGTTCGGTGACCGGAGGCTCTGCTCTAGGCTGGGTGACTGGAGACTCTGCTCTATGTTCGGTGACTGGAGGCTCTGCTCTATGTTCGGTGACTGGAGGCTCTGCTCTAGGCTGAGTGACTGGAGACTCTGCTCTATGTTCGGTGACTGGAGGCTCTGCTCTAGGCTGGGTGACTGGAGGCTCTGCTCTATGTTCGGTGACTGGAGGCTCTGCTCTAGGCTGGGTGACTGGAGACTCTGCTCTATGTTCGGTGACTGGAGGCTCTGCTCTATGTTCGGTGACTGGAGGCTCTGCTCTAGGCTGGGTGACCGGAGGCTCTGTTCTATGTTCGGTGACTGGAGGCTCTGCTCTAGGCTGGGTGACAGGAGGCTCTGCTCTATGTTCGGTGACTGGAGGCTCCGCTCTATGTTCGGTGACTGGAGGCTCCGCTCTATGTTCGGTGACTGGAGGCTCTGCTCTATGTTCGGTGACTGGAGGCTCTGCTCTAGGCTGGGTGACCGGAGGCTCTGTTCTATGTTCGGTGACTGGAGGCTCTGCTCTAGGCTCGGTGACTGGAGGCTCTGCTCTAGGCTGGGTGACAGGAGGCTCTGCTTTATGTTCGGTGACTGGAGGCTCCGCTCTATGTTCGGTGACTGGAGGCTCCGCTCTATGTTCGGTGACTGGAGGCTCTGCTCTATGTTCGGTGACTGGAGGCTCTGCTCTATGTTCGGTGACTGGAGGCTCTACTATTTGTTCGGTGACTGGAGGCTCTGCTCTATGTTCGGTGACTGGAGGCTCTGCTCTATGTTCGGTGACTGGAGGCTCTGCTCTAGGCTGGGTGACTGGAGGCTCTGCTCTATGTTCGGTGACTGGAGGCTCTGCTCTAGGCTGGGTGACCGGAGGCTCTGCTCTAGGCTGGGTGAGGGGCGGCTCTACTCTAGTCTGGGTGAGGGGCGGCTCTACTCTAATCTGGGTGACCGGAGGCTCTGCTCTAGGCTGGGTGAGGGGCGGCTCTACTCTAGTCTGGGTGACCGGAGGCTCTGCTCTAGGCTGGGTGAGGGGCGGCTCTGCTCTAGGCTGGGTGAGGGGCGGCTCTACTCTAATCTGGGTGACCGGAGGCTCTGCTTTAGTCTGGGTGAGGGGCGGCTCTACTCTAATCTGGGTGACCGGAGGCTCTGCTCTAGGCTGGGTGAGGGGCGGCTCTGCTCTAGTTTGGGTGAGGGGCGGCTCTACTCTAGTCTGGGTGACCGGAGGCTCTGCTCTAGTTTGGGTGAGGGGCGGCTCTGCTCTAGGCTGGGTGAGGGGCGGCTCTACTCTAGTCTGGGTGACCGGAGGCTCTGCTCTAGTTTGGGTGAGGGGCGGCTCTACTCTAGTTTGGGTGAGGGCCGGCTCTACTCTAGGCTGGGTGATGGGCGGCTCTACTCTAGTCTGGGTGAGGGGCGGCTCTGCTCTAGTCTGGGTGAGGGGCGGCTCTACTCTAGTCTGGGTGACCGGAGGCTCTGCTCTAGTTTGGGTGAGGGGCGGCTCTACTCTAGTCTGGGTGAGGGGCGGCTCTACTCTAGTCTGGGTGAGGGGCGGCTCTACTCTAGTCTGGGTGAGGGGCGGCTCTGCTCTAGGCTGGGTGAGGGGCGGCTCTGCTCTAGTCTGGGTGAGGGGCGGCTCTACTCTAGGCTGGGTGAGGGGCGGCTCTACTCTAGGCTGGGTGAGGGGCGGCTCTACTCTAGTCTGGGTGAGGGGCGGCTCTGCTCTAGTTTGGGTGAGGGGCGGCTCTGCTCTAGTCTGGGTGAGGGGCGGCTCTACTCTAATTTGGGTGACCGGAGGCTCTGCTCTAGTCTGGGTGAGGGGCGGCTCTACTCTAGTCTGGGTGAGGGGCGGCTCTACTCTAGTCTGGGTGAGGGGCGGCTCTACTCTAGGCTGGGTGAGGGGCGGCTCTACTCTAGTCTGGGTGAGGGGCGGCTCTGCTCTAGGCTGGGTGAGGGGCGGCTCTACTCTAATCTGGGTGACCGGAGGCTCTGCTCTAGTCTGGGAGAGGGGCGGCTCTACTCTAATCTGGGTGACCGGAGGCTCTGCTCTAGTCTGGGTGAGGGGCGGCTCTGCTCTAGGCTGGGTGAGAGGCGGCTCTACTCTAGTCTGGGTGAGGGGCGGCTCTGCTCTAGGCTGGGTGATGGGCGGCTCTACTCTAGCCATAGAGCGGGAGGGCTTGATGACGTATGTGGTGTTGTCCGGGAGACAGTGGAGGGAGAAGCCGCGGGAGAGGACGAGACAGGTGACGTGGGCCAGGGTGGCCTGCAGCTGGCCCGCCTCCAGGGCCACCACCTGCACCTGGGTGGCCAGCACCCTCATGGCCGGCCGCGCCTCCCTCTCCAGGGCCTCCTCCTGCCCCGCCGCCCACCGCCACCCCGCGCTCTGCCGCTCCACCCACTCCCCGAACACCTCCTTCCCGTCGTTGGGTGGGTCGCGGCGCCAGTCCGGGCAGGCCATGACGACGTAGGTGGCGTCGTCCGGGAGGGCCTGGAGGTAGTGGCCGGCGGGGACGACCAGGCAGGTGACGGCGCTCACCGTCACGTGCAGCCGGCCGCCCGTCACCCCCTCCTGCCGCACCGCGTCCCTGGACACCACCCTCAGCACGGGCTGGGTCGGCGGGCCCGTCCACGCCAGCCACTGCCTCTCCATGTGGCGGAGGTCGGCGTCCTCCACGGCGGGGACCTGGACCACCAGGACCCCGGCCTCCACCAGGGCCCTGTACACTCGCAGGGTGATGCCCGTCATCTTCAGGGGCCCCGCGCCCTTCAGCAGCAGCGTCAGCAGCTCCTCCAGGGCCACCTGGGCCTCCTCCAGCTCCTCCTCGCTGAACGTCGCCGGCAGGATGGTCTCCGCCGTCTCTCTGTAGTCGCCGCTGTGTGTCGTCCGCTGTGTCATAGGGGGCTGCTGCTGCTTGGTCGTCGGGGGCTGCTGCTGCTTGGTCGTCGGGGGCTGTTGTGTTATAGGGGGCTGCTGCTGCGTCGTCGGGGGCTGTTGTGTTATAGGGGGCTGCTGCTGCGTCGTCGGGGGCTGTTGTGTTATAGGGGGCTGCTGCTGCTTTGTCGTCGGGGGCTGCTGCTTTGTCGTTGGGGGCTGTTGTGTTATAGGGGGCTGCTGCTGCGTCGTCGGGGGCTGCTGCTGCGTCGTCGGGGGCTGCTGCTGCATCGTCGGGGGCTGTTGTGTTATAGGGGGCTGCTGCTGCGTCGTCGGGGGCTGCTGCTTTGTCGTTGGGGGCTGTTGTGTTATAGGGGGCTGCTGCTGCGTCGTCGGGGGCTGTTGTGTTATAGGGGGCTGCTGCTGCGTCGTCGGGGGCTGTTGTGTTATAGGGGGCTGCTGCTGCGTCGTTGGGGGCTGTTGTGTTATAGGGGGCTGCTGCTGCGTCGTCGGGGGCTGTTGTGTTATAGGGGGCTGCTGCTGCGTCGTCGGGGGCTGCTGCTGCGTCGTCGGGGGCTGCTGTGTTGTAGGGGGTTGGACAGGCGGCGTAGGCTGCTGTGTTGTAGGGGTCTGCTGTGGCGTCGTGGGCTGCTCTGGCTTTGTGGGCTGGTCGCTGTTGTTGGCCATTTTTGTTGTATCACAATTTATTTTTATTAATGTTATATTGTATATAATGAATCCTGGCCGGAAGGAGAATGTAAAGCCAGATGTTGTGAGGCGGGTGTTTAGTGATGCCTCACCTACAGATGCAGGTGTTTAGTGATGCCACACCTACAGATGCAGGTGTTGAGTGATGCCACACCTTCAGATGCAGGTGTTTAGTGATGCCTCACCTACAGATGCAGGTGTTGAGTGATGCCTCACCTACAGATGCAGGTGTTTAGTGATGCAACACCTACACATGCAGGTGTTTAGTGATGCAACACCTACACATGCAGGTGTTTAGTGATGCAACACCTACACATGCAGGTGTTTAGTGTAGTCACTTGTACTTGTAGGGCCCTTCTAACCACTCCGCCTCAGCTCAGGTCACTCTCCAAACCTGTGTCAGGTTAGGTTAGGGTCTGTAGGTTCGTTGCTTTGGCCTGTAACCTGGAGCTGGTCCTCTTCCCCAGTTCGGTTGTGATGATCAGCCTGCACACCTGCTTTAACAAGGTGGTTCTTTATAGACCTACCTCGCCTCCAGGCGATCATGGGAGGGTTTTGTGAGAATTTTACCCAAGAGGGATGATCACTGTACGTTTCCCCTCATCCATGTCCATACTTCCTGGAGTTTTATCTTAAGCTGTGCTGCAAGGCTGGGGAAGAAAAGGGTTGGGAGGATCCATCTCTTGTCTTCCACTTGTGTTCTAGGTCTGAGTAGCTCCGCCCTTGTTTTTTTCGAGTTTCTCCTGGGCTGCATATATTATTGTCTGTTCCTGAACATATCCCATAGGTCATCAAGCTGGGCGGTATAACGTCTCTTCTTTGCTGTTAACCCGCTTGAGTCTGAGCCCGAGTGAGTAGGGTAGCGATTTTTTCAAGGCTAGTGGGTGGCTTGAGTCAAATTTCAGATGCGTGTGAAGGTTAGTCGGTTTATAGTATGCCTTCGTGTGCAGATCCCTGGTTAGCTCGTCTATGTACACTGTTGTATCTAGGACATTTATCGTAGTGTCACTATGTTTGAGGGTAAACTTAAGGTTTTCAAGAACTGTATTTGACCATGAAAAGAAACCTTCTAGGCAGAGGAAACCGTCCTCCAGTATTCCGAAGATGTCGTCTATGTAACGGAAATATACCGCTGGTCCGTCCTCCCTGTAGGATTTTTTTTCCTCGAACACAACATGCACAAATATTTCAGCGATTGCCACACTACTGGATGCTCCTATTGCTATGCCTTTGGTTTGCCGATACGCTATAGTCATTCAAATTACAAGAGGGTGTCTCTCATCACATGGAAGATGGCCTCCTCAAGAGTTTCTTTCGAGGGGAATCCTCCCTATTCCTGCGTCTCGAAGTTCCTGTGTGATTCTTTGTCTGTTATCTGTAAAAAAAAAGATACTACTACCTTTGCAGCTTCTCTCTGTGGTATACTCGGGTAAAGTGATACCACATGCATAGTGAAAAGGCGGGACCCTCTCGGGGCCTCTAATTTCTGCAATTTCGAGAGGAAATCTGTCGTATCATGGATTCTTTCCAGAAGTAGATGTAGCAATGGGTTCAGGAGGGCTGTGCAGATCCAGTCTACCGGCTTTATTGGGGCCTGGCAGCCGCTTAAAACTGGTCTCCCTTGCCACGTTCCTGTTGTTCCTTTAGTGATTTATGGAACTTTGGTAAAAGGTAGAGGTGGGTAATGATGGACTCGAAGGCGAGGAAGAAATCTCTCGCCCCTGCCTATATGAGTCCTCCTTTCCAGTTCCATGTTTTGTTTTCAAACAGCTTGAGTATTATCCTTTTAATCTTCGCTTAGTGGTTTCTAATCGCCGCATCCTCGTTGTGTAGCTGTCTGTAGGCTGTAGTGTCTGCCAGGTGCCTCATCATCTCGTGTCTGTAGTTATTCTATCTCCAGACGACGACAGCACCTCCCTTGTCTGCTAGCTTTATCACAATATCCGAGCGTCCCTTCAGCGTTGATAAGGCGTCCCTCTCCTTCCTGGGGAGATTGCAGTTGCGTCGTCGTTCCGCACCGCACTTGAGGTCCACCTTCATTCGCTGGATTACCGGTTTCTGGCCTACTAGGTTGCAATTTGGGCACTGAACTGATTTGTTGGGATGGAGGTACCTGAAAGAGAGGAAGAGTTTAGTTTTTTGACTGCTTCCTTAGACTTACCTTCCTCCGGCCGGAGCTTGCTCCAAACATGGTTGATACAAGTTTCCAAGTTGTTGCAAAGATCCTCTATTGTATCTTCTCTCTTCTTACGCTCCGAAGGGCCAGTCACGAACGTAAGTCCCGTTTCCAACAGTTTTCTCTCCTGTTCAGTTAGGGGTACCTCAGATACAACTGTCTATTTCAGTTGTCCTCCTCTCTGCTTTAATTCGTGTCGTTTCCTGAGTTTCTCCGATCTCCATCGTTCCACCCTCTGTCTCAGTCTTCTCCCTGTAGGTCTCGGTTTGTGCTGTTCCAACGCCTGGGTCTGTTGTTGTTCCCCTAATTCTGATTATTGCCTCTGCAATAATCGGACAGTAGACAATAGTCTACTGTCTCTGTTATTGTTTTTGTTCCAGGCGAGGTAGTCCCTGCTGTTATTGGCTCTGTTGTCGCCTGGGCTGTTCCTGTTTTTCTGGCCTCGATTGTCGCCGGGGCCGTTCCTATTACCCTGGCCTCGATTGTCTCCGGATCTGATCCTGTTGTTCCTGGCTTGGGTGCCATCCGTTCTTCATTTTTTTTTAATTATCAGGGGGAAGCCGCCAAGCCATTACGACTTTATAGCACTTGAAAGGGGTCAGGATAAGAATTTGGGATGGGACGGAAGGAAGGAATTGTTACCTACCACTTGGACGGTCGGGGATTGAACGCCGACCTGCATGAATTGAGACCGTCGATCTACCGTCCAGTCAAAGTGGCTGGGTTGACACCCGGTCTGTCTCATCTCGCGATGAATCTCTTCCATCTGACTCGTGACCTGTCTCTTATTCCTACCATGCCTGCTGTTGCTAGCCGAGGTGTTCCGTTGGAAGTTCGGCCTCTGCGGGCTCAACCTCCAGTTCTTGTTTGTCCTGGTGTCTGTTCTGGGAGGATGGGGGATAGTTGAAGGACAAGCTTGCCTAAAATAGGGAATAGAGGGCCATCGTCGTCATCGTTCATCAGGAGCACTGAACGTCAGGGTTTCTGGGCCGTTCGCTGTTGTTGTGGCTGTGGCTGCACTTGTTCCTCTAGACTTAGGGCTTTGTCCACTGCTTTTCACAGGTATGAAAAAAACATTCATACCAGTGTGACGTCTGTCCTGAGCGCATCATCAGACTTCCGTCGTATGGTCTGTCGAGGGTCCCTGGTTTCGGAGTTGTCTTTCGTCTGAAACCTTCCAATAAGGTTGTACACATGGTCCCAACCTCGTATTTGGTGGCGGGCTACGATGGGGTCGATTTTGGGCATTTCTCTCGTATGTGAAGCTTTGAGGAGGAGCGTGCAGGTCGCCATAGACGCTCTGGCCTGTTCCTTGATCACTCTGTTAATTAAGACAGCTGGCCGGACCTCGTAGCATTGGGAAACCAACTAAAAAAAATGGGAAACAAACCTGAAGTTGAGCCTCAGTGTTTATTGGTGATATTCATACTTTTTTGTGTATAATGATGACCTTCATGCTTATTGGTGTACAATGATGCCCTTCATGCTTATTGGTGTACAATGATGGCCTTCATGCTTATTGGTGTACAATGATGGCCTTCATGCTTATTGGTGTACAATGATGGCCTTCATGCTTATTGGTGTACAATGATGGCCTTCATGCTTATTGGTGTACAATGATGTCCTTCATGTTTATTGGTGTACAATGATGCCCTTCATGCTTATTGGTGTACAATGATGCCCTTTATGTTTATTGGTGTACAATGATGCCCTTTATGTTTATTGGTGTACAATGATGCCCTTTATGTTTATTGGTATACAATGATGCCCTTCATGCTTATTGGTGTACAATGATGTTATGCTTATTGCCCCCCCCTCCCTGTTCAGCCCGTTGACGCCGTGAGGTGGGCTTAGTGGGCAGCTGCCGGAGTGTGATGCTCCTTGGGACAGTCCTCTGTCCTTTTATAGCCTTGTGCTCCTGCTGCTGTCCTCTCTAATTATGCTGAACGACTTTTCCTTTTCCTTCTGTTTCGTTTTTCTTCGCCCCCCCCCCCCCATCCCCTCTTCTCCTATCTGCTTGTCGTTTCCTGCCGATCTTTTGCTTGTTTTGGTTATTCCTTTGGACTTCTTTTCGTTTGACGCCCGGGTGCTTGAGGAGGCATACTCTTGCTCCCGTAGAACTGTAGTACCCAACGTCTCAAGCGAGGGGAACCTTTTATTGTCAATCCCCCTTTCGTCACTGAACCCAATCTCGACGGACTGACGGTTCTTAAGGTGGCGTTTGTGGGGCGTATACTCACGACGCACCCCTAGGGGGCCCCGGCATGATCGGCGATAGCTTCCTGTTGGGTGTCCTGCCTCTAATTGTGGCTCCATGGTAGGTGTGGGGGGCACATTCGTTTGAATTTTTTCACTCTTCGTCTGTATGCCGTTGAATGTTTTTGTTGTACCCTCTCGGGCTTGTGGGGTGGGCGACCAAGCCCCCGAGTCGGCCTGTATAGGAAGACCAGGCTCTGTAGCCTCCGCTGCGTTCGGCCCCGACGTTGCTCCTCCTTTGACTCTCCTGACTTCTTTCCCCAGCTCCCCTCCCTCCGCTGTCATTAGGTCGAGCCTCAAGCCCCCAGTGGTGACCACTTCGTCCCCTGGTGCGGCTAAGTCTCTCGTTGTAACTACTGCGCCTTTTGACCCCTCTCTCTGGGGGTTCTCAACGTCGTCCGCGCCACGGCCGCACTCGTTCGATTCCTTCCCGTACTGATACGTATTAGGCCTTGTTTGGTCCTGCTTCAAGGGCCAAATACTTTGATCTCCTCCCTCTTGATTCTGCACCTCCTGACGATTTCTCCCTACATCGGCATATTGTTGATTCCATGGATGCGTCTGTTACCTTCAACCCCACTCGTCTCGGTACACGTGTCGTTGCTGCTCCTTCTCAGGATGCAGCTTCCCACTTGGCTGCCTTATCATGCCTTGGCGAGCTCCCTGTTCGGGTCTCAAAAAACGCTCGGTTGAATGCCAGTGTTGGCACTATTCTCCTCCCGCCCCATGTTGTGACCGGTGTTCGGAATCTGCAGGATTGCCACGATGATATTCGGCATATCCTTGATGCTCAAGGCCATTCTGTCCTCCAGGTAGACTCGTTTACTCGTCCCCCCTCGTGGTCGTCGCCGTCAACCCCTTCGGGTTGTGAAGATCACCTTTGATGGTAGGACCCTTCCATCCTCTGTCATTCTTGCTGGTGCCAGGTGCTCTGTCCAGGAGTATATTCCTTCTCCTCGGCTGTGTAACAAGTGCTGGAGGTTTGGGCATGGTGCCCTCCGCTGCTCCGGGACTGTCTCTCTCTGTCCTTTGTGTGGTGGCGAAGGTCACTCTAAGTCGGAGAGCACTTCTCCCCAGGCTCGCTGCCTCAACTGTGGTGAGGCCCACCCTACCTTCTCCCGTGCCTGTATTCATTACAAGCTTGAGGCAGCCGTCCTCAACTTGAAGCACCGGGAGCGTTTATCTTTTCCCGAGGCGAGGCGCCAGGTTCGCCGGCTCCCGCCTTATGCTAATATCTTTTATGCTCGCGTGTTGCGCTCTTCCTCTCCTCGTCCTTCCCCCCTTCCTCAGACTCACAACCGTTTCCGGGCCTTGGACCCTGATACACCCACTGCCTCCTCCACTGTTCCTTTGGGTTCTGTCCCGAAGGGTCCCCCTTCTGGTCCTCTGTCTGGGGTTCCCCTTCTTTCTACCCTTCCCCTTCTTTCTACCCGGTCTGTCATGTCTCCTGTGTCTTCTTCCTCGTCTCCCTCCGATCCTCCTTCCCATCCTTCTCCTCCATCTATTGACTCTCCCCGCCACCTGTCGGTGCAGGCTGATGTCCATTGCTCTCCTAACGGCCGTCGTGTGTGCTCCCGTTCAGCTTCTGTTGAGACACTGGAATCCGTTGCCCGGTACGTAGTTGCTGGGACACCGGTCTCTTTAAGTCAGAAGCGTAAGCCTGGCTCCTCTCTCTCCTCCTCCCCGGCGGGAAAGAAGGCTTTGCTTTCTTCCTCGGCCCCTACTACTGGCTCTGTTGCTCCTTCCCCTCCCATTTCAGTGGTTGCGCCCCCTGTTCCTGCTATGGAGGTTTCTTTGGCCCCTGCTTCCCTCTCGGTTGCTGCCCTTGCTGAGGTGCACTCTCCTCTTTCTACTCTCCCTCTTCCTGCTGCTGTCCTTGACTGCTCCTCTCCGTTGTCTCCTCCTCCTCCTCCGCCGGACCCCGCCCGCCCACCTCTGGTCTGTTCTCCCGCTTCCTTCCCTACGTCTTTGCTCAGTTTACCCATGCCCCCTAACCCTGACTTTGCTCACCCTGATCCCGACCCTGATATTCTTTAACGTGCTCTGTTGCTCTTTCGCCTTTGTTTCTTCCTTGTTCTCTGTTGTTGTCCTTTCTCTTCTCGTCGATGTCTATTCTTCAATGGAATGTTTGAGGTTATTACGCCAATTTCCTCGAACTCCAACTTCTGATTTCGCGGTTTTCGCCCCTGTGTGTCTGTCTCCAGGAGCCGATGCTTGGTGCTCGTCCAGGTCTCTTTCGTGGCTATTCCTTTCTCTCCCCCCCCCCCCCAGCCATTGCTGGGGCTTCTAATTCTTCTGCTCTCTTGATTCGTGCTGATGTTCCCTTTGTTCCTTTGCTTTTTCCTTCGCCTTTCCATTGTTCTGCTGCTCATATCTTTGTGGGGAAATGGTACACAGTTTGTTCCATTTATCTCCCTCCGAGTGTCCTGCTTTCTCTTCCTGATCTGAAACACCTACTGGACTCCTTGCCGAAGCCTGTGCTCCTGCTTGGTGATTTCAATTGTCATCATTCTCTTTGGGGTGATGTTCTGACGAATACCCGAGGTCGCCTTCTTGAGCCGTTGATCCTCTCTTTTTCCCCAGTCTCTTTTCAATTCTGGTGAGCCCACTCATTTAGACTCTCGGACTCGCACCCTTTCCTGTCTTGATCTTTCTCTTTGCTCTTCTTCTCTTTACTTAGATTTCACGTGGCAGGTTCTTGATGACCTCCATGACAGTCATCCTTGTTTCCTTTTTCTCTTTTCGCCCTTCCCTCTCCTTCCCTAGGTGGTAGTTTGCTAAAGCGGACTGGAACCTATTTACCCTCAGTGCTGCTCTCTCTGACCTCTCTCTTCTGGCTCTCTCTCGTCCTCTCCTCCTTTTTCATGACAGTCTTCAACGCTGCCCTCCGCTCTATTCCTCGCTCTTCCTCTCGGGGTCCACGGAAGTGCGTTCCCTGGTGGAATGTGGACTGTGCTCGGGCTGTCCGCTGTAAGCGTGCAGCCTGGAAGAGGCACCGCCGTCAGCAGACGGCCGATTCTTTTCTTTCCTTTTGGAAAGCGAGTGCGGTGGCCCGTAGGGCCATCCGTACGGCTAAACGTGAATGTTGGGAATCTTATGTCTCCACCATTACGTCCGAAACTCCTCTGCCACAGATCTGGAAGCGTATCCACAAGATAGCAGGTATGTTCGTTCCCGATGTTTCACCGGTCCTTCACCACCATGGTAATCTTGTGGCGGACCCGTTGCAGGTCGCTACCGAACTGGGTTCCCACTTTTCTTCTGTTAGCTCTGGTCTTCATCTTCCCCAATCTTTCCTTCTTTGTAAACCTGTTTTTGAGTCTCGTCTTTTAGATTTCTTCACTCGTCTTCGACTTCCCTAGCGGCGGGCTTCCGAAGCTATTCATTAATAGATGCTTTGCCATCTCCCTCCGTGCACGTCTCAGTATTTACTGAGTCTGTATAATCGGGTCTGGGAGTCGTCGTCAGTCCCTGAGGACTGGCTCGATGCCATTGTTCTCCCTGTTCGCAAACCAGGGTATCTAGGAACATCCCCTAAGGACTGTCGCCCTATTGCCCTCACAAGTTGTGTCTGCAAACTCTTTGAACATATGGTTAACGTTCGTCTCTTGTGGTTCCTGGAACACCATCACCTCCTCCCCTTCTCAATTTGGTTTCCGCAATTGCCGCAGCACGACAGATGTCCTGGTGAAATTGGAGGTCTATATTCGTACTGCTTTTGCTGCGAAGACCTCCGTTGTTGCCGTCCTTTTTGACCTGGAAAAGGCTTACGACACCACTTGGCGATATCATATTCTATCCCAGCTTCATTCTTTTGGCCTTCGTGGTCATCTCCCTCTCTTTCTCCGCAGCTTCCTCTCTCGTCGTTCCTTTCAGGTGCAACTTGGTGCCTCTCTGCCTCTTTTCAGCAATACGAAGGTGTGCCCCAGGGTAGTGTTCTGAGCACTACTCTTTTTCTGGTTACCCTCAATGGTCATTTTTCCTTTCTTCCTTCAGGTGTCTTCTCCGCTCTCTATGTCGATGATCTTACCCTTTGCTGTCAGGGTGATGATTCGCCTCTCCTTCAGCGCCAGCTTCAACTTGCGATCGATGCTGTGTCGTCTTGGGCCACCGATCATGGCTTCAAGTTCTCTACTTCTAAGACTTGTGCCATGACTTTTACTCGGAAACGGGTCGTTCTTCGTCCCTCTTTGTCACTTTATGGTCATCCCCTTGAGTACAAAGATTCCACGAAGCTTCTGGGGTTATTCCTTGACTCTCGTTTGTCTTGGTCTCCCCATATCTCTTACCTCCGTGTTGAGTGCTCTAAGGCCCTTACCCTCCTTCGGGTCTTGTCCCATACTTCTTGGGGGGCAGATAGGCGCACTCTCCTTGCTTTACATTCCTCTCTCGTCCTGTCTAAGCTCGATTATGGTTGCCCTGCTTACTCGTCTGCTTCTCCTTCTACTCTTCGCTGTCTTGATGCTTTGCACCATACTGGGTTGCGCCTCAGTTCTGGTGCCTTTCGTTCAGCTCCCGTCCTTAGCTTGTATGTTGACATTAGCCTCCTGTCTCTCCAGGACCGCCGTAATCGCTACTGTCTTCGCTATCTTGCGCGGTCCTTACAACATCTTTCCTCTCGCCTCTGTCGTGCTTTAACTTTTACCCCTACTGCAGTTCCTGTTCCTCTTCACCCCCTCCCTATTTCTGTCCCGTTATCTCGCTTACAGGATTCTCTTTCCGTTCGTGTTTCTAATGTTTCTCCTCGTATTGTTCCTTCTTTATCCCCGTGGAGAGTCCCCCTTCCACGGTTTTGTACATCCTTGACCCGCATCACTAAAGCTTTTATCCCTCCTTCGGTTCTAAAACGCCTTTTCCTTGAGCACTTTTCTTCTCACTCCCGCTCAGTTTCTGTCTTCACTGATGGGTCTAAATCTGCGGACGGTGTTGGCTACTACTGTTGTTGTTTTTCCTGATTGCACTTATATGTGTCGCTTACCTTCGGAGACTAGCATCTTTACAGCGGAGCTTTATGCTATTCTCTATGCTCTTCGTCTCCTGCTTTCTCGTTGTCAGTCTTCCTTTGTTGTTGTTGTTGACTCTCGTAGTGCCCTCATGGCTCTTGGGTCCTTTAATCCGGTTCATCTAGTAGTTGTCGAGATCCAATATTGGCTGTTTCTTGTTCACAGTAAATTTAAGTCGGTTGAGTTTTGTTGGGTTCCCAGCCATATTGGTGTCTCTTTAAATGAGCGTGCGGATGCTGCCGCCAAGGAAGCTGTCCACTCTTGTCCCATCTCTCATAAACGTATTCCATATTCCGACTTTTACCCGGTTATCCATTCCTCCATCCTTACCCGTTGGCAGGCTTCTTGATTGTCTGTTACTGGTAACAAGCTACGTACTCTTAAATGTTGTGTTTCCTCGTGGCCGTCCTCCTTCCACCGTAACCGGCGGTGGGAAACAGCTCTGGCGAGGTTGCGTATTGGCCATACTCGCTTAACCCATGGTCACTTGATGGAGCGCCGCCCTGCCCCTTATTGTCCTAGTTGCATTGTCCCTCTTACGGTCGTGCATGTCCTTCTTGAATGTCCTGACTTCCAGGACGAGCGTGTGTCTTGCTTTCCGACCGCCCCTCACGGTCACCTGTCCCTCGATAGAATTCTTGGTGACTCGGATACTTTTGATATCGTTCGCCTTATGCGTTTTTGTTCTCGTATTGGCATCCTTGGTGATATTTAGCGCCCTCTGATTATTTTGCGTATTTGATGGTGCTACATAGCCTTCCCGGTTTGGTGCCTTCTTTTGATAATTACTTACTTACTTGATAATTACTTACTTACTTACTTGGTGCCTGCTTTTGATAATTACTTATTTGGGGAGAAATTTGCATTTATAAATTTGCAGGGAAATGGAAAAGTCGCGCCCTGGGTACAACAAAATGACGCCCTCTGGCCTGCAAATACACCATTTTGTGTACGGCGCCCGCCGGTCGATGATTGGCTGGCTGAGGTCACATGACTTCGTTGACCAATCAGAATCCGCCCCTGGGTCTGTGACGTCACCGGGAGACCTAGCCCGCCGCCTGCAGAGCGCCAGGCGCTCAGAGATACTTGGCACTTCGTTGAGAGCAGACGTGCGCCGATCGAGCTCTCGAGTTCCGAGGTCTAGGAGCCTCCTTAAGTGGATATACACAGCCTGACAAGTATATAGTGGCTACCAAGGACTGCAGTACTTCAGGGAAGTGCGAGGAAGCCTATTCCAGTGGTGTAAGGGCGCCGTGGACCATGAGCTGATTAGTCTTGGAGAAGTTGAGAGTTGCTACAGCTGGAAGAGTGCGTGACTCGCCATCAGTGGAACTCTAAAGTATTCAGAGCTGTTGTGATTGGATCACGCTCACGATCCTAGGAACTCAGAAGGGAGAAGATGCATCCTGATCCTTGAGTGTGGTCTCGGTGAAGGAGTGCTTGAGGAAATGACGTGTGAAGTGACGACTGGACGAGCCAACGTCCAGGAACTTCACTCAGGGAATGAGCACGGAGATGACGAGGATCTTCACGACACCTACGCACTTGGTGACGCTTCTTGAACGCTGAGGAACGGAGTACCCAGTGAACGTGACTGGGGCCCAGGCGTCTGAGGACTGGATATGTTAAGGTAGATCATTTTTCCCTTCCATATTTACCTTGATTGTTAGGCAAGATAGGCCTATTGTTATGCTTAGGCATTTATTAGAGTGCATATAAGTCATAGGAGTAGATTAGGCTGTGGGACAGCACGTATATATCATTCTACTGATTGGTGAAGACAGCGTGTGGCTGGCATGTGAAGGACTGAGGAGCGACGCTGATGGAGCCGCCCAGTGAAGGGGGGCGGTGATCCCTTTAATTCATCAGCTGATGCCAGCTGCTGGCGGCCACCAGAGGAGCGCTGCTGTCACCATTATTATCATTATTTCCTTAAGTCCATACATGTATCTCGTGTGTTGTAGTTTACTTTGAGTAAACTTTTTATTATTTTATCACTGCTTTCGGTGTTACCTCCATCTCATTGAGTTTTATAGTACATGATATATGATTATACTGTATTGGTACTGGCATGACATAGAGAGAGACCCTTGTGTTGGCAACATGACACTAGACTTCAACACTGGTACTGGCATTCCCTAGAGAGTGACCCTGAGATGGCAACACGACTGTACATTTGAATTCTAGTACTGGCAGCACATAGTACGGTCCTAGGCTGCTGTTAATATATTATATTCGAACTAACGGCGTTGCTGGGACGCTGAGAGAATTACCCAGCTGGGGACCAGAAGGTAAGAGGTGGAAGTGAGGCTACGGCCGGAAGTCCGGCAAATTCTCTGCACGCATAGGTGGGCAGGCCCGGTGGGGAAGTCACATACTGCAGGATTGAGCTTAGTAGTGTGGGCTGGGTCTTCTCCTCTCCCCCTTGGGTCCAAGGTCAAATAGTGGTGACCGGTTTGAGGCATGACTAGAGCTCCCTGGGAGTGATATGTGATACCCTAGTGGAGGGAGCGAAGACCCGAGGTTATAGGATCAGTAGCCCGATCCCGCGCTGTTTGACTGTAACCTCATGTAACACAAGGCCAAGGTGAGCGGCACGTGACAATGGGTTGACGGTTATATGTATGTATATACATTGTTAACGTGCCCTCTCCTATTTCTTCCATTTGCCTGCTTTAAAAGTCATATCAGCTTTCTCTACTAATTCTCTGAGATACAGGGAGTCTGTTGGTATATGTGGCGACCAGATCGGCCGCCAGATAAGGGAGAAAGTTACATTATAAGTTTGTAGGTAAGTGGAAAGTGGCGCCCTGATACAAATGAAATGGTACCCCCCTACCTGCAGATCCGCCATTTTATGAAGGGCGCCGGGCGAGTGCGGATTGGCTGATTTGGACACTGACTGATTAGATTGAGTCTATTTGATTGAGTCTGCTCTAATCAGTCAGTGTCCAAATCTTCTTAATGTTAGTACTGGAATGTACAAACTTGATCCATTTTTAAGTTATAATATTGCACAACAGTTTAAGAAACAACTCTGATAGAGAGGCTTACAATGTCTCATTATAATTGTATATTCATATATTGTGTGTTCATGAGGCTTTTCTTTAATCTTTCATCCTTATTCTCTGACCGCTTAATCCTCTTTGACCATTCTAAGCTAAGCTATACCTGTTTTTGGTTAATTACACCTGACCAACCCTAGGGATGGGTTGGTCAGGTGTCGGCCTATATATCCTCCCCCTTCTCCCTTCTCCTTAGTCAGTCTGGTGTTGACAAAGGCTTTAACAGAGCCGAAACGTTCACCTCATTTCATATTTCTTTGTGGATTTTCTGCATATATATATATATATATATATATATATATATATATATATATATATATATATATATATATATATATATATATATATATTCAGTTCCTCCGAGGCTATGGGTCCCCCTTCTTCCAGCTAGAGGTGGTACTCCCTTCTTTATTAAAAAAAAAAATATATATATATATATATATATATATATATATATATATATATATATATATATATATATATTATATATATATATATATATATATATTATATATATATATATATATATATATATATATATATATATATATATATATATATATATATATATATATATATATATATATATATATATATATATATATATATATATATATATATATATATATATATATATATCTACATTTGCCTTTATAACTCTCTAGCTGATGATCATTAAGCCTAACACCAAATCAAATGTTGTAATGTTTGTGCTATAATATTTCAATATAACATGCAACTCACAAAGAGCTCCTTTGACCTGACCAAGGACTCGAACCCCTAGCCGCTCGGGACCTTCCCTCTGGCACGGAGGGTACTGTAACCACTACACCTGCACTGGTGTACTGGTTACAGTACCCAGTACGTTAGGGAATGATCCCAGGCCACAGGGGTTCGAATCCTGCGCTGGGTAAAAAAAAAATGAGAGTTCTTAGTGATTAATGGGTTCGTGTTATTAGTGCGTTCATTCAGCCATTGTCACATAACATTCATATATAAACAATGTGTGTTTGAACTAACTTTTATTAAGAGGATATTTATTGTACATTATGGAACACCTCACAAGTCTTCCAGTAAACATTGCCAGGAGGTTGATGAGCCTTAAGACCAGCAGCACACAACACGTGACTTGGTAATTTAAGTTCAGTTTAGTTACAGAGTTGTTACATTCTTGTAGAGCCACTAGTACGCGTAGCGTTTCGGGCAAGTCCTTAATCCTATGGTCCCTGGAATACGATCCCCTGCCGCGAAGAATCGTTTTTTCATCCAAGTACACATTTTACTGTTGCGTTAAACAGAGGCTACAGTTAAGGAATTGCGCCCAGTAAATCCTCCCCGGCCAGGATACGAACCCATGACATAGTTTAAGTGGGATAGGTTAGTTTGGCTAGTTTTTTATTCAGTCCAATTTTACAATATCAAGTTACATGGCTCACATGACAATGGGTGACACATGACGAGTTTTGAAGGATTAGTTGTTTACAGGTGTTCTGTGATGCTGGCAGCTTTACAGGTGTTGAGTGATGTTAGCAGCTTTACAGGTGTTGAGTGGTGCTGGCAGCTTTACAGGTGTTGAGTGGTGCTGGCAGCTTTACAGGTGTTGAGTGATGTTAGCAGCTTTACAGGTGTTGAGTGATGTTGGCAGCTTTACAGGTGTTGAGTGGTGCTGGCAGCTTTACAGGTGTTGAATGATGTTAGCAGCTTTACAGGTGTTGAGTGATGTTGGCAGCTTTACAGGTGTTGAGTGGTGCTGGCAGCTTTACAGGTGTTGAGTGATGTTGGCAGCTTTACAGGTGTTGAGTGATGTTGGCAGCTTTACAGGTGTTGAGTGATGCTGGCAGCTTTACAGGTGTTGAGTGATGTTGGCAGCTTTACAGGTGTTGAGTGATGTTGGCAGCTTTACAGGTGTTGAGTGATGTTGGCAGCTTTACAGGTGTTGAGTGATGTTGGCAGCTTTACAGGTGTTGAGTGATGCTGGCAGCTTTACAGGTGTTGAGTAGTGTTGGCAGCTTTACAGGTGTTGAGTGATGTTGGCAGCTTTACAGGTGTTGAGTGGTGTTGGCAGCTTCACAGGTGTTGAATGATGTTGGCAGCTTTACAGGTGTTGAGTGGTGCTGGCAGCTTTACAGGTGTTGAGTGATGTTGGCAGCTTTACAGGTGTTGAATGATGCTGGCAGCTTTACAGGTGTTGAGTGATGTTGGCAGCTTTACAGGTGTTCTGTGATGCTGGCAGCTTTACAGGTGTTGAGTGGTGCTGGCAGCTTTACAGGTGTTGAGTGATGTTGGCAGCTTTACAGGTGTTGAGTGGTGCTGGCAGCTTTACAGGTGTTGAGTGATGTTGGCAGCTTTACAGGTGTTGAGTGGTGCTGGCAGCTTTACAGGTGTTGAGTGATGTTGGCAGCTTTACAGGTGTTGAGTGGTGCTGGCAGCTTTACAGGTGTTGAGTGATGTTGGCAGCTTTACAGGTGTTGAGTGGTGCTGGCAGCTTTACAGGTGTTGAGTGGTGCTGGCAGCTTTACAGGTGTTGAGTGATGTTGGCAGCTTTACAGGTGTTGAGTGATGCTGGCAGCTTTACAGGTGTTGAGTGGTGCTGGCAGCTTTACAGGTGTTGAGTGATGTTAGCAGCTTTACAGGTGTTGAGTGGTGCTGGCAGCTTTACAGGTGTTGAGTGATGTTGGCAGCTTTACAGGTGTTGAGTGGTGCTGGCAGCTTTACAGGTGTTGAATGATGTTAGCAGCTTTACAGGTGTTGAGTGGTGCTGGCAGCTTTACAGGTGTTGAATGATGTTAGCAGCTTTACAGGTGTTGAGTGGTGCTGGCAGCTTTACAGGTGTTGAGTGATGTTGGCAGCTTTACAGGTGTTGAGTGATGCTGGCAGCTTCACAGGTGTTGAGTGATGTTGGCAGCTTTACAGGTGTTGAGTGATGTTGGCAGCTTTACAGGTGTTGAGTGATGTTGGCAGCTTTACAGGTGTTGAGTGATGTTGGCAGCTTTACAGGTGTTGAGTGATGCTGGCAGCTTTACAGGTGTTGAGTGATGCTGGCAGCTTTACAGGTGTTGAGTGGTGCTGGGAGCTTCACAGGTGTTGAGTGGTGCTGGCAGCTTTACAGGTGTTGAGTGATGCTGCCAGCTTTACAGGTGTTGAGTGGTGCTGGCAGCTTTACAGGTGTTGAGTGATGCTGGCAGCTTTACAGGTGTTGAGTGATGCTGCCAGCTTTACAGGTGTTGAGTGGTGCTGGCAGCTTTACAGGTGTTGAGTGATGCTGCCAGCTTTACAGGTGTTGAGTGATGCTGCCAGCTTTACAGGTGTTGAGTGGTGCTGGCAGCTTTACAGGTGTTGAGTGATGCTGGCAGCTTTACAGGTGTTGAGTGATGTTGGCAGCTTTACAGGTGTTGAGTGGTGCTGGGAGCTTCACAGGTGTTGAGTGATGCTGGCAGCTTTACAGGTGTTGAGTGATGCTGGCAGCTTTACAGGTGTTGAGTGGTGCTGGGAGCTTTACAGGTGTTGAGTGATGCTGCCAGCTTTACAGGTGTTGAGTGGTGCTGGCAGCTTTACAGGTGTTGAGTGATGCTGCCAGCTTTACAGGTGTTGAGTGATGCTGGCAGCTTTACAGGTGTTGAGTGGTGTTGGCAGCTTTACAGGTGTTGAGTGGTGTTGGCAGTATTCAGACCTGCTCTAGCAGTTGCCTGTGAACTAAAACTGGTGTTTACAGAAGCTCTTGGGGACATAACACTCTGAAGTAGAGATAACAAAGAGATAAGCTCATATATATTAGGAATACAATGGTAATTCTACACGAGATATAAATATGTTCTTCCTGGTGGCTGGAGCAGTGTGTGGCAGGCGTGAGTTACCCGGAAGGTACAAGCTTCAAGAGGCAGCAGGTGATGGCAAGGAGGTTCCAAGTTCCATTACCATTGTCACCGACAGCCACCTCGGTCATGACGTAGAAGGCTGTGCTGTTGCCACCGCAGATCCTCCACTGTGTCCAGCCCGAGGGCGTGTTGGGTGATAGATCCTGCAGCGCCCCCTGCACTGTGTGGCACTCTGTGACGTCTAGGTCAGCTCCTTGGGCAGCGAACTGGCTCCCACACGGGCCTGCAGACTGGTGGGTGCCTTGACAGAAACCACTTATTATGTTCTTGGTGCCACCGGCTACACAACTTGCATTCATGCACCTCATTTGGTCGCTGGGGTAGGGGCACTGGGTAGTTGCTTGGTTGGCGGAGTAAGAGTACCCGTTGGGAGCGTTCTGACACAGTAGGTAATACTTGGAGGCGTTCTCTATGATGCCGAGAGCGCCCGCGTTCGTGTTGCATTTATTGAGGCCAGAGAGGTCCGCCTGATAGAAGTTGCTGTAGCCGTCGACGGGTGTTACTGCTGCTGCTGCTGCTGCTGTGGCTGCTGGCGCCTGTAACGACACAACGTTACTCTTAAACAACTTGGATTTTATTATATTATTGTAAGTGTTTTATAGAAGTTAATATATAATCTGAGTAGTGGTAATGACAGCATAACGAGGGCTTCTCAGCTCTGAGGAAAGGCGTCATTACGCTGTCTCTAAACCATGATTCAGTCCTTGTCATAATTTACGGGACAATCTTGCAATGTCGGACGTCAGTGTCGCAAACCTTGTGTCCTGTGGTGAGGTGTTCATGAAGACAAGGTCTGCGACAAGTTATCTGCTAAGAGAGAACGTTATGTACAAGCAATAGAGAAAACTTTTCCTGAAGGAAGCTTGCAGGTGGGAGATCGCGTGTTGCTCAGATTACTCCGCCGAGGAAAGTAGTACCTGGAACTGGAGACTGATTAGAAACTATGTATGTATTGTAAGGGAATACTGTGCAAAGGAAAAGTGGACTCAAAAGTGGACCAGACCACACACTTTTTAGTGTGTGGTCTGGTCAATATTTTTCAGCCACGTTATTGTGACTCATCGTCTACGACCCCCAAGCGCTGTCCACTCAGCCGCGAGGCCCCCTTCATAACCGTGTGTGAGCGAGTGGGCAGCCCGTGACAGCTGACTAACTCTCAGGTATCTATTTACTGCTAGGTAACAGGGGCATCAGGGTGAAAGAAACTGCCCATTGTTTCTCACCGGCGCCGGGAATCGAACCCGGGACCACAGGATCTCGCGTCCAGCGTGCTGTCCAGTCAGCCACCGGCCCCTTGTGTGTAATTACCTAAGTGTAGTTACAGGATGAGAGCTACGCTCGTGGTGTCCCGTCTTCCCAGCACTCTTTGTCATATAACGCTTTGAAACTACTGACGGTCTTGGCCTCCACCACCTTCTCACTTAACTTGTTCCAACCGTCTACCACTCTATTTGCGAAGGTGAATTTTCTTATATTTCTTCGGCATCTGTGTTTAGCTAGTTTAAATCTATGGCCTCTTGTTCTTGAAGTTCCAGGTCTCAGGAAGTCTTCCCTGTCGATTTTATCAATTCCTGTTACTATTTTGTACGTAGTGATCATATCACCTCTTTTTCTTCTGTCTTCTAGTTTTGGCATATTTAATGCTTCTAACCTCTCCTCGTAGCTCTTGCCCTTCAGTTCTGGGAGCCACTTAGTAGCATGTCTTTGCACCTTTTCCAGTTTGTTGATGTGCTTCTTAAGATATGGGCACCACACAACAGCTGCATATTCTAGCTTTAGTGTGTGTGTGTGTGTGTGTGTGTGTGTGTGTGTGTGTGTGTGTGTGTGTGTGTGTGTGTGTGTGTGTGTGTGTGTGTGTGTGCGCGTATACTCACCTAGTTGTGCTTGCGGGGGTTGAGCGCTGGCTCTTTGGTCCCACCTCTCAACTGTCAATCAACTGGTGTACAGTTTCCTGAGCCTACTGGGCTTTATCATATCTACACTTGAAACTGTGTATGGAGTCAGCCTCCACCACATCACTGCCTAAAACATTCCATTTGTCAACTACTCTGACACTAAACAAAATCTAATGTCTCTATGGCTCATTTGGACACTTAATTTCCACCTGTGTTCCCTAGTGTGTGTGCCCCTTGTGTTAAATAATCTATCTTTATCTACTCTATCAATTCCCTTGAGAATCATGTATGTGGTGATCATGTTCCCCCGAACTTTTCTGTCTTCCAGTGACGTGAGGTTTAATTCCCATAGTCTCTCCTCATAGCTCATACCCCTCAGTTCGGGTACTAGTCTGGTGGCAAACCTTTGAACCTTCTCCAGTTTAGTCTTATGCTTGACGAGATATGGACTCCAAGCTGGAGCTGCATACTCCAGGATTGGTCTGACATATGTGGTATACAAAGTTCTGAATGATTCCTTACACAAGTTTCTAAAGGCCGTTCTTATGTTGGCCAACCTGGCATATGTCGCTGATGTTATCCTCTTGATATGGGATTCAAGGGACAGGTCTGGTGTGATATCAACCTCCAGGTCCTTCTCTCTCTGATTCTTCAAGAAATTCATCTCCCAAATGATACCTTGTATCTGGCCTCGTGCTCCCTACACCTATCTTCATTACATAACATTTTTTCAGGCTAACATTTGCTCAAATGGACAAATGGTCCATTTGATTGACCATTCCTGCAGCTTGTCCAGGTCTTCTTGAAGTCTCAAGCTGTCTTCCCCTGTCTTAATCCTTCTCATAATTTTGGCATCGTCAGCAAACATTGAGAGGAACGAGTCTATACCCTCTGGGAGATCATTTACGTTTATCAGAAACAGGATAGGTCCAAGTACAGAGCCCTGTGGGACTCCACTGATGACTTCACGCCAATCTGAGATCTCACCCCCACACTATAACTCTCTGCTTCCAATTGCTTAGGTACTCCCTTATCCACAGGAGCAACCTACCAGTTACTTTTGCCTGTTTCTCCAACTTATACACCAGCTTCTTATGGTGTACTGTGTCAAAGGCTTTCCGGCAGTCCAGGAAAATGCAGTTTGCCTATCCTTCTCTTTCTTGCTTAATCCCCCTCCCCATCCGGCCCGTTGGCGCCGTGAGGGGGCTTAGTAGACGGCTGCGGGAGTGTGATGCTCCGTGGGACAGTCCTCTGTCCTTTTGTGACCTTGCATTCCTGCTGCTGTCTTCTCTAATTGTGCTGGATCGCTTTTCCTTTTCCTTATGTTTCGGTTTTCTCCCCCCTCTTCTCCTATCTGCTTGTCGTTTCCTGCCGACCTTTTGCTTGTTTTGGTTATTCCTTTGGACTACTTCTATTTTGACGCCCGGGTGCTTGAGGAGGCATACTCTTGCACCCGTAGAACTGCAGTACCCGACGTCTCGAGCGAGGGGAACCTTTTATTGTCAATCCCCCTTTCGTCACTGAACCCGATCTCGACGGACTGACGGTTCTTAAGGTGGTGATTGTGGGGCGTATACTCACGACGCACCCCTAGGGGGCCCCCGGCATGATCGGCGATAGCTTCTTGTTGGGTGTCCTGCCTCTAATTGTGGCTCCATGGTAGGTGTGGGGGGCACATTCGTGGATGAATTTCTCTATTCGTCTGTATGTCGATGAATGTTTCTGTTGTACCCTCTCAGGCTCGTGGGGTGGGCGACCAAGCCCCCGAGTCGGCCTGTATTGGAAGACCGGGCTCTGTAGCCCCCGCTGCGTTTGGCCCCGACCTTGCTCCTCCTTTGACTCTCCTGACTTCTTCCCCCAGCTCCCCTCCCTCCGCTGTCATTAGGTCGAGCCTCAAGCCCCCAGTGGTGACCACTTCGTCCCCTGGCGTGGCTCAGTCTCTCGTTGTGACAACTGCGCCTTTTAACCCCTCTCTCTCTGGGGGGTCTCAACGCCATCAGCGCCACAGCCGCACTCGATCGATTCCTTCCCGTACTGATGCGCATCAGGCCTTGTTTGGTTCCACTTCATGGGCGAAATACTTTGATCTCCTCCCTCTTGATTCTGCGCCTCCTGGTGATTTCTCCCTCCATTGGCATCTTGTTGATTCCGTGGATGCCTCTGTTACCTTCAACCCCACTCGTCTCGGTACACGTGTCGTTGCTGCTCCTTCTCAGGATGCTGCTTCCCGCTTGGCTGCCTTATCGTGCCTTGGCGAGCTCCCTGTTCGGGTCTCAAAGAACACTAGGTTGAATGCCAGTGTTGGCACTATTCTCCTCCAGCCCCATGTTGCAACCGGTGTTCGGAATCTGCAGGACTGCCACGATGATATTCGGCATATCCTTGATGCCCAAGGCCATTCTGTCCTCCAGGTAGACTCGTTTACTCGTCCCCCTCGTGGTCGTCGCCGTCAACCCCTTCGGGTTGTGAAGATCACCTTTGATGGTAAGACCCTTCCATCCTCTGTCATTCTTGCTGGTGCCAGGTGCTCTGTCCAGGAGTATATTCCTTCTCCTCGGCTGTGTAACAAGTGCTGGAGGTTTGGGCATGGTGCCCTCCGCTGCTCCGGGACTGTCTCTCTCTGTCCTTTATGTGGTGGCGAAGGTCACTAAGTCGGAGTGCACTTCTCCCCAAGCTCGCTGCCTCAACTGCGGTGAGGCCCATCCTACCTTCTCCCGTGCGTGTGTCCATTACAAGCTTGAGGCAGCCGTCCTCAACTTGAAGCACCGGGAGCGTTTATCCTTTCGTGAGGCGAGGCGCCAGGTTCGCCGGCTCCCGCCTTATGCTAACGTCTCTTATGCTCACGTGTTGTGCTCTTCCTTTCCTCGTCCTTCCCACCTTCCTCAGACTCACAACCGTTTCCGGGCCTTGGACCCTGATACGCCCACTGCACCCTCCTCTGTTCCTTTGAGTCCTTCCCGAAGGGTCCCCCTCCTGGTCCTCTGTCTGGGGTTCCCCCTTTCTTTCTACCCGGTCTGTCATGTCTCCTGTGTCTTCTTCCTCGTCTTCCTCTGATCCTCCTTCCCATCCTTCTCCTCCATCTATTGACTCTCCCCGCCACCTGTCGGTGCAGGCTGATGTCCATCGCTCGCCTAATGGCCGTCGTGTGTGCTCTTGTTCAGTTTATCCAGTTGAGACACTGGAATCCGTTGCCCAGTACGTAGTTGCTGGGACACGTGTCTCTTTAAGTCAGAAGCATAAGCCTGGCTCCTCTCCTTCCTCCTCCCCGGCGGGTAAGAAGGCTTCGCTTTCTTCCTCGGCCCCTACTTCTGACTCTATTGCTCCACTGCTTTTCCCCTTCCATTTCAGTGGTTGCACCCCCTGTTCCTGATATGGAGGTTTCTTTGGCCCCTGCTTCCCTCTCGGGTGCTGCCCTTGCTGAGGTGCGCTCCCCTCTTTCTTCTGCTGTCCTTGACTGCTCCTCTCCGTTGTCTCCTCCTCCTCCTCCTCCGCCGGACCCCGCCCGCCCACCTCTGGTCTGTTCTCCCGCTTCCTTCCCTCCGTCTTTGCTCAGTTTATCCATACCCTTGTAGCGAGTAGATTATCCCAATAATATACTCGCTCCAAATGCTTTGTTAAAATTCCTGTCAACCTTTGGAGATGAATGAGGTGAGGCGTTGCCCGGGCAAAACGGTGAGGTGTTGCCCGAGCAATATAAGCAGCAAGAATAGCAAACATTAACTAGTCTACTTTCAAGTGTGGTCTAGAGCAGACACTTGCGAGATACTGTACCAACGCTCAGTGCGCTCAATAGAACCGTTACACCCTCTAATCCTGACTTTACTGACCCTGATCCCGACCCTGATATTCTTTAACGTGCAATGTTGCTCTTTCGCCTTTGTTTCTTCCTTGTTCTCTGTTGTTGTCCTTTCTCTTCTCGTCGATGTCTATTCTTCAATGGAACGTTCGAGGTTATTACGCCAATTTCCTCGAACTCCAACTTCTGATTTCAAGGTTTTCGCCCCTTTGTGTCTGTCTCCAGGAGCCGATGCTTGGTGCTCGCCCTGGGCGATTCTTTTCTCTCCCTCCTCCCCCCCCCCCCCCAGCTGTTGCTGGGGCTCCTAATTCTTCTGCTCTCATGATTCGCTCTGATGTTCCCTTTGTCCCCTTACTTTTTCCTTCGCCTCTCCATTGTTCTGCTGCTCGTATCTTTGTGGGGAAATAGTACACAGTTTGTTCCATTTATCTCCCCCCCGAGTGTCCCACTTTCTCTTCTTGATCTGAAACACCTACTGGACTCCTTGCCGGAGCCTGTGCTCCTGCTGGATGATTTCAATTGTCGTCATTCTCTTTGGGGTGATGTTCTGACGAATGCCCGAGGTCGACTTCTTGAGCCGTTTATCCTCTCTTCTTCCCTGTCTCTTCTGAATTCTGGTGAGCCCACGCATTTGGACTCTCGGACTCGCACCCTTTCCTGTCTTGATCTTTCTCTTTGCTCTTCTTCTCTTTACTTAGATTTCACGTGGCAGCTTCTTGATGACCTCCATGGTAGTGACCATTTCCCCATCCCTGTTTCCTTTTTCTCTTTTCGCCCTTCCCTCTCCTTCCCTTGCTGGCAGTTTGCTAAAGCGGACTGGAACCTATTTACCCTCAGTGCTACTCTCTCTGACCTCCCCCTTCTGCCTCTCCCTCGTGCTCTCCTCCTTTTTCATGACACCGTCATAGTCGCTGCCCTCCACTCTATTCCTCGCTCTTCCTCTCGGGGTCCATGAAAGTGCGTTCCCTGGTGGAATGTGGACTGTGCTCGGGCTGTCCGCTGTAAGTGTGCAGCCTGGAAGAGGCACCGCCGTCAGCAGACGGCCGATTCTTTTCTTTTCTTTCGGAAAGCGAGTGTGGTGGCCCGTAGGGCCATCCGAACGGCTAAACGTGAATGTTGGGCATCTTATGTCTCCACCATTACGTCCGAAACTCCTCTGCCACAGATCTGGAAGCGTATCCGCAAGATAGCGGGTAAGTTCGTTCCCGATGTTTCACCGGTCCTTCACCACCATGGTAATCTTGTGGCGGACCCGTTGCAGGTCGCTACCGAACTGGGTTCCCACTTTTCTTCTGTTAGCTCTGGTCTTCATCTTCCCCAATCTTTCCTTCTACGTAAACCTGTCCTTGAGTCTCGTCCTTCAGATTTCTGCACTCGTCTTCGTCTTTCCTATAACGATCCCTTCTCTCTCTTTGAACTTCGTTCTGCCCTGGCCCACTGCGGTTCTACGGCGGCGGGCTCCGATGGTATTCATTATGAGATGCTTCGCCATCTCCCTCCGTGCACGTTTCAGTATTTACTGAGTCTGTATAATCGGATCTGGGAGTCGTCAGCAGTCCCTGAGGACTGGCTCGATGCCGTTGTCCTCCCTGTTCGCAAACCGGGGTCTCTGGGAACTTCCCCTAAGGACTTTCGCCCTATTGCCCTCACAAGTTGTATCTGCAAACTCTTTGAACGTATGGTTAACGTTCGTCTGATGTGGTTCCTGGAACACCATCACCTCCTCTCCCCTTCTTAAATTTTTTTCCGCAAGTGCTGCAGCACGACAGATGTCCTGGTGAGCTTGGAGGTCTATATTCGTACTGCTTTTGCTGCGAAGACCTCCGTTGTTGCCGTCCTTTTTGACCTGGAAAAGGCTTATGACGCCACTTGGCGATATCATATTCTATCCCAGCTTCATTCTTTTGGCCTTCGTGGTCATCTCCCTCTCTTTCTCGGCAGCTCCCTCTCTCGTCGTTCCTTTCGGGTGCGCCTTGGTACCGCTCTCTCTGCCTCTTTTCAGCAATACCAAGGTGTGCCCCAGGGTAGTGTTCTGAGCACTACTCTTTTTCTGGTTGCCCTCAATGGTCTTCTTTCCTCTCTTCCTTCTGGTGTCTTCTCCGCTCTCTATGTCGATGATCTTACCCTTTGTTGTCAGGGTGATGATTCGCCTCTCCTTCAACGCCGGCTTCAACTTGCAATTGATGCCGTGTCGTCTTGGGCCACAGATCATGGCTTCAAGTTCTCTACTTCTAAGACTTGTGCCATGACTTTTACGCGGAAACGGGGTTGTTCTTCGTCCCTCTTTGTCACTTTATGGTCATCCCCTTGAATACAAAGATTCCGCGAAGCTTTTGGGGTTATTCCTTGACACTCGTTTGTCTTGTTCTCCCCATATCTCTTACCTCCGTGTTGAGTGCTCTAAGGCCCTTACCCTCCTTCGGGTCTTGTCCCATACTTCTTGGGGGGGCAGATAGGCGCGCACTCCTTGCTTTACATTCCTCTCTCGTCCTGTCTAAGCTCGATTATGGTTGCCCTGCTTACTCGTCTGCTTCTCCTTCTACTCTTCGCCGTCTTGATGCTTTGCACCATACTGGGTTGCGCCTCAGTTCTGGTGCCTTTCGTTCGACTCCCATCCTTAGCTTGTATGTTGACACTGGCTTCCTGTCTCTCCAGGACCGCCGTGATCGCTACTGTCTTCGCTATCTTGCGCGGTCCTTGCAACATCCTTCCTCTCGCCTCTGTCGTGCTTTAACTTTTACCCCTCCTGCGGTTCCTGTTCCTCTTTACCACCTCCCTCTTTCTGTCCGGTTATCTCGCTTACAGGATTCTCTTTCCGTTCGTGTTTCTATGTTTCTCCTCGTGTTGTTCCTTCTTTGCCCCCATGGAGAGTCCCCCTTCTGCAGTTTTGTACTTCCTTGACCCGTATCACTAAAGCTTTTACCCCTCCTACGGTTCTAAAACGCCTTTTCCTTGAGCACTTTTCTTCTCACTCCCGCTCCGTTTCTGTCTTCACCGATGGGTCTAAGTCTGCGGACGGTGTTGGCTACTCTGTTGTTTTTCCTGATCGCACTCATGTGTGTGTCACTTACCTCCGGAGAATAGCATCTTTACAGCGGAGTTTTATGCTATTCTCTATGCTCTTCGTCTCCTGCTTTCTCGTTGTCAGTCTTTCTTTGTAGTTATTGTTGACTCTCGTAGTGCCCTCATGGCTCTCGGGTCCTTTAATCCGGTTCATCCAGTAGTTGTCGAGATCCAGCATTGGCTGTTTCTTGTTCACAGTAAATTTAAGTCGGTTGAGTTTTGTTGGGTTCCCAGCCATATTGGTGTGTCTTTAAATGAGCGTACGGATGCTGCCGCCAAGGAAGCTGTCCGCTCTTGTCCCATCTCTCGTAAAGGTGTTCCATATTCCGACTTTTACCCGGTTAACTATTCCTTCATTCTTACCCGTTGGCAGGCTTCTTGGTCGTCTGTTACTGGTAACAAACTACGTACTCTTAAATGTTGTGTTTCCTCGTGGCCGTCCTCCTACCACCGTAACCGGCGATGAGAAACAGCTCTGGCGAGGTTGCGTATTGACCATACTCGCTTAACCCATGGTCACTTGATGGAGCGCCGCCCTGCTCCTTATTGTCCTAGTTGCAGTGTCCCTTTCATGGTCGTGCATGTCCTTCTTGAATGTCCTGACTTCCAGGACGAGCGTGTGTCTTGCTTTCCGACCGCCCCTCGCGGTCGCCTGTCCCTCAATAGAATTCTTGGTGACTCGGATACTTTTGATATCGTTCGCCTTATGCGTTTTTGTTCTTGTATTGGCATCCTTGGTGATATTTAGCGCCCTCTGATTATTTTGCGTATTTGATGGTGCTACATAGCCTTCCCGGTTTGGTGCCTTCTTTTGATAATTACTTACTTCCACACACACACACACAGACACCCAGGAAGCAGCTCCATAACAGCTGTCTAACTCTCAGGTACCTATTAACTGCTAGGTAACAGGGGCATCAGGGTGAAAGAAACTTTGCCCATTTGTTTCTGCCTGGTCTGGAAATCAAACCCAGGCCACGGGATTACGAGGCCTGCGCACTGTCCGCTCAGCTACCAGACCCACGTGTGGGTCTGGTAGCTGCGGGTCATTCACACACACAAACACACACACACACACCCACACACACACACACACACACACACACACACACACACACACACACACACACACAAACACACACACACATTAGGGGGTGATGTGGTGGAGGCTCACTCCATACACAGTTTCAAGTGTAGATATGACAGAGCCCGATAGGCTCAGGAATCTGTACACCTGTTGATTGACGGTTGAGAGGCGGGACCAAAGAGCCAGAGCTCAACCCCCGCAAACACAACTAGGTGAGTACACACACACACACACGTACGTGTGTGTGTGAGAGAGAGATATGTACCACTGATATGTAACAAAAAAAGAATTTATGTCAAGAAAAACGCTACTCTCTTCGAAGTGGTGTAGTGGTAAGACACTCGCCTGGCGTTCCGCGAGCGCTTTGTCATGGGTTCGTATCCTGGCCGGGGAGCAAATCACTGACTCACTGGGCGCAAATCCTCAACTGTAGCCTCTGTTTAACTCAACAGTAATATGTGTACTTGGTTGTAACAACGAATTCTTCGCGGCAGGGGATCGTATTCCAGGGACCTGCCCGAAACGCTACGCGTACTAGTGGCTGTACAAGAATGTAACAACTCTTGTATATATCTCAAAAAAAAAGTTAACCATTTACATACCCAAGTGGAGTCAGTGGCTGAACTTCCCACTGTTGTTGTTGCAGGTACTGATGCAGCTGTTGCAGTTGTTTGGGCAGTAACAGGCTGAGTAGCAGCAGGAGACATTGCTGGGGCTCCAGCTGAAGGCACTGTTATAGAGACCGTAAAATAGTAATTCATATATTATAATATATACATATATACATATATATATATATACAGATATATACATAATATATATATATATATATATATATATATATATATATATATATATATATATATATATATATATATATATATATATATTATGTATATATATATATATATATACACATAATATATATATACCATGGCCATCAAGATGGCAGGTATGTTCTTGTATCCACTACACCATACCTCAGAGCCCTAAAGAGGTGGGAATTCCGGGGTATTTAAACCCCCAGATATCCTATCCTCTCCCAACCCGTTCTCGCAAATTTAATAAGTCAATATTGACTTATTAAATATGTGCATAGGTGACATAATTAACATAATAGATACCCTTAAAAAGATTCATAGAAAACACCGACCTTACCTAACCTACTTAGTATATTAAGATAAGCATCTTATTGCTTCGTAATTACAATTATTACCTAACCTCTAATAGGTATAGGTTAAGTAATAATTGTAATTACGAAGCAATAAGATGCTTATCTTAAGATACTAACAAGGTTAGGTAAGGTCGGTGTTTTCTATGAATCTTTTTAAGGGTATCTATCATGTTTAGTACATCACCTATGCACGTAGTTAATAAGTCAATATTGACTTTACGAATTTGCGAGAACGGGTTGCCTCTCCAGGCAATGAGACAGTGAGAGATCACTGACGTTTTCCATCAAGCCTTGGTATATGGGAGAACACGGTGTCCGTGCTTTAGTGCACTAACTTGCTTTAACTTAACACCCCCGGGGGAGTGAGGTCTGACACTTACCCACGGGGGAGTCAGGTCTGGCACTTACCCACGGGGGAGTGAGGTCTAGCACTTACCCACGGTGGAGTCAGGTCTATCACTTACCCACGGGGGAGTGAGGTCTATCACTTACCCACAGGGGAGTGAGGTCTATCACTTACCCATGGTGGAGTGAGGTCTAGCACTTACCCACAGGGGAGTGAGGTCTATCACTTACCCACGGGGGAGTGAGGTCTGGCACTTACCCACGGGGGAGTGAGGTCTGACACTAACCCACGGGGGAGTGAGGTCTGGCACTTACCCACGGGGGAGTGAGGTCTGACACTTACCCACGGGGGAGTGAGGTCTATCACTTACCCACGGGGGAGTGAGGTCTATCACTTACCCACGGGGGAGAGAGGTCTGACACCCACGGGGGAGGGAGGTCTGACACTTACCCACGGGGGAGTGAGGTCTGGCACTTACCCACGGGGGAGTGAGGTCTGCCACTTACCCACGGGGGAGTGAGGTCTGCCACTTACCCACGGGGGAGTGAGGTCTAGCACTTACCCACGGGGGAATGAGGTCTGCCACTTACCCACGGGAGAGTAAGGTCTGCCACTTACCCACGGGGGAGTGAGGTCTAGCACTTACCCACGGGGGAATGAGGTCTGCCACTTACCCACGGGGGAGAGTAAGGTCTGCCACTTACCCACGGGAGAGTAAGGTCTGCCACTTACCCACGGGGGAATGAGGTCTGCCACTTACCCACGGGAGAGTAAGGTCTGCCACTTACCCACGGGGGAGTGAGGTCTAGCACTTACCCACGGGGAAGTGAGGTCTGCCACTTACCCACGGGGGAGTGAGGTCTGCCACTTACCCACGGGGGAGTGAGGTCTGCCACTTACCCACGGGGGAGTGAGGTCTGCCACTTACCCACGGGGGAGTGAGGTCTGGCACTTACCCACGGGGGAGTGAGGTCTGCCACTTACCCACGGGGGAGTGAGGTCTGGCACTTACCCACGGGGGAGAGAGGTCTAGCACTTACCCACGGGGGAGTGAGGTCTGGCCCTTACCCACGGGGGAGTGAGGTCTATCACTTACCCATGGGGGAGTGAGGTCTGCCACTTACCCACGGGGGAGTGAGGTGTATCACTTACCCACGGGGGAGAAAGGTCTGGCACTTACCCACGGGGGAGTGAGGTCTAGCACTTACCCACGGGGAAGTGAGGTCTGGCCCTTACCCACGGGGGAGTGAGGTCTGCCACTTACCCACGGGGGAGTGAGGTCTGCCACTTACCCACGGGGGAGTGAGGTGTGCCACTTACCCACGGGGGAGAGAGATCAGCCACACTCAGGTGTGTGGTGGGGTCACCATGACTGGGTGTACACAAAGGGTGTAAAAGCTCACCAGGAACATAGCAGGTGGAGCTGGGGGTGCCGTCCGGTGAGCCGAGGTGGGCGTGTAGATGACAGTAGCCGTCTGCCGGGATGGTGGGGCTGTCTGTGAAGCTGAAGCCCTCACAACGCGACTCTGTCAACCGGGTCAGACAGTAATTACTGACAGTAAAATGGTGAAAGTGATAGGGCAACTTTGCAGCTATCTGGCCTATGCTACCTCATTGTCCACATATCCCAGGTTCTTGTCGTCATAGCGGCGGCGATAACAGTGATAGGGTTTGATAAGGCAGGCCGGAGCAGGTGACAATCCTGCCGCCTCGCCTGACTTCGTATCTCTGCCGCTCGCGTAGCCTTTGTAAACCTCTTGTCCGTCAGTCTCGTCCGGCACCCACACCAGAGTGAGAGAGCGAGAGAGACAGCAAGAGAGAGAGAGAGAGAGAGACAGACAGACAGACAGACAGACAGACAGACAGACAGACAGACAGACAGACAGACAGACACAGACAGACAGACAGAGACAGACAGAGACAGACAGACAGAGACAGACAGAGAGAGAAAAGCATATTTGTGTTTTCGAACCCACGATTAAAGCTTGGTCGAGGACCGGGCCGCGGAGACGCTAAGCCCTGAAATCATCTCAAGGTAACCTCAAGGTAACCTCTATATTACCACTGACAGGATGGGTATGGGGGTACAAAATAAGAAAACAGTTACTGAGTGACAGCCTTCTTCCTAGTTCACTGTTAGCTTTATACACAATATTTGCATTTACACTATTTTTATTATCCATTAAAGTTCTGTACTGTGATTTGTTAACTATCCGTTGCATGGAAAATAGATTCAGGGTCGTTACCTGTGTTGCAGTGCAAGGCGCAGCTTGTGTCTGTGTGGGCGCGCAACCTGTTTAGGTCATCACCACAAACTCCTGTTCCGTTTGTGATGTAGATAGTGACCTCCGCGCGAGTGGCCGCTGTCATCACCAGTAACACCATCATCACTACCCTCACTGCTCCTCCTCCCTCCCTCATCATCATCTTCCCGGCTCCTGTTCGAACCATTACTGTGTATCACTGGCTGTTAGCTCAAGTAAAAACATTAAATCATGTTATTATTAATTCTTGGGAATTGTACGCTGGGGTTTACGATAGGGGAAAGTATGGTGGTTGTTGAGCGCTGTGGGAGAGCCGTGTGACCTCACACTGAGCTGTGGGAAAACAGGGACATACGGGGGCCTCGTAGCCTGGTGGATAGCGTGCAGGACTCGTGATTCTGTGGCGCGGGTTCGATTCCCACACGAGGCAGAAACAAATGGGCAAAGTTTCTTTCACCCTGAATGCCCCTGTTATCTAGCAGTAAATAGGTACCTGGGAGTTAGTCAGCTATCACGGGGCAGTACTGTCACGAGGCGACAGTACCCGGCATAAGATGACGGCTCTTATACAGAAGGTTCTTATCCCAACATGTAGAAGGTGGGGGAGCCACGTGTAGAAGGATGGGGGAGCCACGTGTAGAAGGTTGGGGAGCCACGTGTAGAAGGGTGGGGGAGCCACGTGTAGAAGGTTGGGGAGCCACATGTAGAAGGGTGGGAGCCACGTGTAGAAGGTTGGGGAGCCACGTGTAGAAGGGTGGGGAGCCACGTGTAGAAGGTTGGGGAGCCACGTGTAGAAGGGTGGGGGAGCCACGTGTAGAAGGTTGGGGAGCCACGTGTAGAAGGGTGGGGGAGCCACGTGTAGAAGGTTGGGGAGCCACATGTAGAAGGTTGGGGAGCCACATGTAGAAGGTTGGGGAGCCACATGTAGAAGGTTGGGGAGCCACATGTAGAAGGGTGGGGAGCCACATGTAGAAGGTTGGGGAGCCACATGTAGAAGGTTGGGGAGCCACATGTAGAAGGTTGGGGAGCCACATGTAGAAGGTTGGGGAGCCACATGTAGAAGGTTGGGGAGCCACATGTAGAAGGTTGGGGAGCCACATGTAGAAGGTTGGGGAGCCACATGTAGAAGGTTGGGGAGCCACGTGTAGAAGGTTGGGGAGCCACGTGTAGAAGGGTGGGGAGCCACATGTAGAAGGGTGGGGAGCCACGTGTAGAAGGTTGGGGAGCCACGTGTAGAAGGTGGGGGAGCCACGTGTAGAAGGTTGGGGAGCCACATGTAGAAGGTGGGGGAGCCACGTGTAGAAGGTTGGGGAGCCACGTGTAGAAGGTTGGGGAGCCACATGTAGAAGGGTGGGGAGCCACGTGTAGAAGGTTGGGGAGCCACGTGTAGAAGGTTGGGGAGCCACATGTAGAAGGTGGGGGAGCCACATGTAGAAGGTTGGGGAGCCACGTGTAGAAGGTGGGGGAGCCACGTGTAGAAGGTTGGGGAGCCACGTGTAGAAGGTTGGGGAGCCACATGTAGAAGGTGGGGGAGCCACGTGTAGAAGGTTGGGGAGCCACATGTAGAAGGTTGGTGAGCCACGTGTAGAAGGTTGGGGAGCCACATGTAGAAGGGTGGGGAGCCACGTGTAGAAGGTTGGGGAGCCACATGTAGAAGGGTGGGGAGCCACGTGTAGAAGGTTGGGGAGCCACGTGTAGAAGGGTGGGGAGCCACGTGTAGAAGGTTGGGGAGCCACGTGTAGAAGGTTGGGGAGCCACATGTAGAAGGTTGGGGAGCCACGTGTAGAAGGTGGGGGAGCCACGTGTAGAAGGTTGGGGAGCCACATGTAGAAGGTGGGGGAGCCACGTGTAGAAGGTTGGGGAGCCACGTGTAGAAGGTTGGGGAGCCACATGTAGAAGGGTGGGAGCCACGTGTAGAAGGTTGGGGAGCCACGTGTAGAAGGGTGGGGAGCCACATGTAGAAGGTTGGGGAGCCACATGTAGAAGGTTGGGGAGCCACATGTAGAAGGTTGGGGAGCCACATGTAGAAGGGTGGGGAGCCACGTGTAGAAGGTTGGGGAGCCACGTGTAGAAGGGTGGGGAGCCACGTGTAGAAGGTTGGGGAGCCACGTGTAGAAGGGTGGGGGAGCCACGTGTAGAAGGTTGGGGAGCCACGTGTAGAAGGTTGGGGAGCCACATGTAGAAGGTTGGGGAGCCAGGTGTAGATAGTGGGGGAGCCACATGTAGAAGGATGGGGAGCCACGTGTAGAAGGTTGGGAGCCACGTGTAGAAGGTGGGGGAGCCACGTGTAGAAGGTTGGGGAGCCACATGTAGAAGGTTGGTGAGCCACGTGTAGAAGGGTGGGAGCCACATGTAGAAGGTTGGGAGCCACGTGTAGAAGGTGGGGGAGCCACGTGTAGAAGGGTGGGGGAGCCACGTGTAGAAGGTTGGGGAGCCACATGTAGAAGGTTGGTGAGCCACGTGTAGAAGGGTGGGAGCCACATGTAGAAGGTTGGGAGCCACGTGTAGAAGGTGGGGGAGCCACGTGTAGAAGGGTGAGGGAGCCACGTGTAGAAGGTTGGGGAGCCACGTGTAGAAGGTGGGGGAGCCACGTGTAGAAGGTTGGGAGCCACGTGTAGAAGGTTGGGGAGCCACGTGTAGAAGGTTGGGGAGCCACATGTAGAAGGTTGGGGAGCCACGTGTAGAAGGTTGGTGAGCCACGTGTAGAAGGGTGGGGAGCCACGTGTAGAAGGTTGGGAGCCACGTGTAGAAGGTTGGGGAGCCACGTGTAGAAGGGTGGGGAGCCACGTGTAGAAGGTGGGGGAGCCACGTGTAGAAGGTTGGGGAGCCACGTGTAGAAGGTTGGGGAGCCACATGTAGAAGGTTGGTGAGCCACGTGTAGAAGGGTGGGAGCCACATGTAGAAGGTTGGTGAGCCACGTGTAGAAGGTTGGTGAGCCACGTGTAGAAGGTTGGTGAGCCACGTGTAGAAGGTTGGTGAGCCACGTGTAGAAGGGTGGGGGAGCCACGTGTAGAAGGTTGGGGAGCCACATGTAGAAGGTTGGTGAGCCACGTGTAGAAGGGTGGGAGCCACATGTAGAAGGTTGGTGAGCCACGTGTAGAAGGTTGGTGAGCCACGTGTAGAAGGTTGGTGAGCCACATGTAGAAGGTTGGTGAGCCACGTGTAGAAGGTTGGTGAGCCACGTGTAGAAGGTTGGTGAGCCACATGTAGAAGGTTGGTGAGCCACGTGTAGAAGGGTGGGAGCCACATGTAGAAGGTTGGGGAGCCACATGTAGAAGGTTGGTGAGCCACGTGTAGAAGGGTGGGAGCCACATGTAGAAGGTTGGGAGCCACGTGTAGAAGGTGGGGGAGCCACGTGTAGAAGGGTGGGGGAGCCACGTGTAGAAGGTTGGGGAGCCACGTGTAGAAGGTTGGGGAGCCACATGTAGAAGGTTGGTGAGCCACGTGTAGAAGGGTGGGAGCCACATGTAGAAGGTTGGGGAGCCACGTGTAGAAGGTGGGGGAGCCACGTGTAGAAGGTTGGTGAGCCACGTGTAGAAGGTTGGGGAGCCACGTGTAGAAGGTGGGGGAGCCACGTGTAGAAGGTTGGGGGAGCCACATGTAGAAGGTTGGGAGCCACGTGTAGAAGGGTGGGGAGCCACATGTAGAAGGTTGGGGAGCCACGTGTAGAAGGGTGGGGGAGCCACGTGTAGAAGGTTGGGGAGCCACGTGTAGAAGGTTGGGGAGCCACGTGTAGAAGGTTGGGGAGCCACGTGTAGAAGGGTGGGGAGCCACATGTAGAAGGTTGGGGAGCCACATGTAGAAGGTTGGTGAGCCACGTGTAGAAGGTTGGGAGCCACATGTAGAAGGTTGGGGAGCCACGTGTAGAAGGGTGGGAGCCACATGTAGAAGGGTGGGGGAGCCACATGTAGAAGGGTGGGGGAGCCACATGTAGAAGGGTGGGGGAGCCACATGTAGAAGGGTGGGGGAGCCACATGTAGAAGGTGGGGGAGCCACATGTAGAAGGGTGGGGAGCCACATGTAGAAGGTTGGGGAGCCACGTGTAGAAGGTGGGGGAGCCACGTGTAGAAGGGTGGGAGCCACATGTAGAAGGTTGGGAGCCACGTGTAGAAGGTTGGGGAGCCACATGTAGAAGGGTGGGGGAGCCACGTGTAGAAGGGTGGGGGAGCCACGTGTAGAAGGTTGGGGAGCCACGTGTAGAAGGTTGGTGAGCCACATGTAGAAGGGTGGGGAGCCACATGTAGAAGGTTGGGGAGCCACGTGTAGAAGGTTGGGGAGCCACGTGTAGAAGGATGGGGAGCCACGTGTAGAAGGTTGGTGAGCCACGTGTAGAAGGTTGGGGAGCCACGTGTAGAAGGTGGGGGAGCCACGTGTAGAAGGGTGGGAGCCACATGTAGAAGGTTGGGAGCCACGTGTAGAAGGTGGGGGAGCCACGTGTAGAAGGTGGGGGAGCCACGTGTAGAAGGGTGGGAGCCACATGTAGAAGGTTGGGAGCCACGTGTAGAAGGTTGGGGAGCCACGTGTAGAAGGTGGGGGAGCCACGTGTAGAAGGGTGGGAGCCACATGTAGAAGGTTGGGAGCCACGTGTAGAAGGTGGGGGAGCCACGTGTAGAAGGGTGGGGGAGCCACGTGTAGAAGGTTGGGAGCCACGTGTAGAAGGTTGGGGAGCCACGTGTAGAAGGTGGGGGAGCCACATGTAGAAGGTTGGGGAGCCACATGTAGAAGGTGGGGGAGCCACGTGTAGAAGGGTGGGGGAGCCACGTGTAGAAGGTTGGGGAGCCACATGTAGAAGGTGGGGGAGCCACATGTAGAAGGTTGGGGAGCCACATGTAGAAGGTTGGGGAGCCACGTGTAGAAGGTTGGGGAGCCACATGTAGAAGGGTGGGGAGCCACATGTAGAAGGTTGGGAAGCCACATGTAGAAGGTGGGGAAGCCACATGTAGAAGGTTGGGGAGCCACGTGTAGAAGGTTGGGGAGCCACATGTAGAAGGGTGGGAGCCACATGTAGAAGGGTGGGGAGCCACGTGTAGAAGGTTGGGGAGCCACATGTAGAAGGTTGGGGAGCCACATGTAGAAGGTTGGGGAGCCACATGTAGAAGGTTGGGGAGCCACATGTAGAAGGTTGGGGAGCCACATGTAGAAGGTGGGGGAGCCACGTGTAGAAGGTTGGGGAGCCACATGTAGAAGGGTGGGGAGCCACGTGTAGAAGGTTGGGGAGCCACGTGTAGAAGGTGGGGGAGCCACGTGTAGAAGGTGGGGGAGCCACATGTAGAAGGTTGGGGAGCCACGTGTAGAAGGGTGGGGAGCCACATGTAGAAGGTTGGGGAGCCACATGTAGAAGGGTGGGGAGCCACATGTAGAAGGGTGGGGAGCCACGTGTAGAAGGTGGGGGAGCCACGTGTAGAAGGTGGGGGAGCCACATGTAGAAGGGTGGGGAGCCACGTGTAGAAGGTGGGGGAGCCACGTGTAGAAGGTATAGCTGTATATCTGTGAGAATCAACCATCCAGGTGTGTATATTGTGGAGGGGTAGGAATTATCAGGGTAAGCGCCAAGCCATTACGACTATATCGCACTTGGAAGGGTCAGGATAAGGATTTGGGATAGGACGAAGGGAAGGAATGGTACCCAACCACTTATAGACATTCGGGGATTGAACGCCGACCTGCATGAAGGCAGACCGTTGCTCTACCGTCCTACCCAAGTGGTTAGGCTCGAATAAAGAATATTTAAAACCTGAAGACATTTTCCCTTATTATTCGTACTGTTCAACTGTTTACAAGTACGCGGAAGATGAGTTAAATTATAACAGTTTAGGAGAACACGGTCAAGGTGAACCCCAAACGGGAAGAACACGGTAATAAACATAATGTTCTTCGAAATAAATCGAGGAAAATTAGGCTGCGAGAACATAATTGTTCACAGAAAATGTGTCCATGTATAAGTGAGGGGAGACTGGGCCAGATAGCGTGACCCGCTGAGAGCGTCTGAGTTATGGCGGGTCAGGAATTACACTTTACGCTCGGTGTAAGTCATGGTACCGGGGCTCAAAATTACTACCCCGCTCACGCACGTGGAGTAGGGCTATGGTGGTGTGTTGGGTTATGGTGGTGTGTTGGGTTATGGTGGTGTGTTGGGTTATGGTGGTGTGTTGGGCCATGGTGGTGTGTAGGGCCATGGTGGTGTGTAGGGCCATGGTGGTGTGTTGGGCTATGGTGGTGTGTTGGACCATGGTGGTGTGTTGGACCATGGTGGTGTGTAGGGCTATGGTGGTGTGTTGGACCATGGTGGTGTGTTGGACTATGGTGGTGTGTAGGGCCATGGTGGTGTGTAGGGCTATGGTGGTGTGTAGGGCCATGGTGGTGTGTAGGGCTATGGTGGTGTGTAGGGCCATGGTGGTGTGTTGGGCTATGGTGGTGTGTTGGACTATGGTGGTGTGTAGGGCCATGGTGGTGTGTAGGGCTATGGTGGTGTGTAGGGCCATGGTGGTGTGTAGGGCTATGGTGGTGTGTAGGGCCATGATGGTGTGTAGGGCTATGGTGGTGTGTAGGGCCATGGTGGTGTGTAGGGCCATGATGGTGTGTTGGACCATGGTGGTGTGTTGGACTATGGTGGTGTGTTGGGCCATGGTGGTGTGTTGGGCTATGGTGGTGTGTAGGGCTATGGAGGTGTGTAGGGCCATGGTGGTGTGTAGGGCTATGGTGGTGTGTAGGGCCATGGTGGTGTGTAGGGCCATGATGGTGTGTAGGACCATGGTGGTGTGTTGGACTATGGTGGTGTGTTGGGCCATGGTGGTGTGTTGAGCTATGGTGGTGTGTTGGGCTATGGTGGTGTGTAGGGCCATGGTGGTGTGTAGGGCTATGGTGGTGTGTAGGGCCATGGTGGTGTGTAGGGCCATGATGGTGTGTTGGACCATGGTGGTGTGTTGGGCCATGGTGGTGTGTTGGGCCATGGTGGTGTGTAGGGCCATGATGGTGTGTAGGGCCATGGTGGTGTGTAGGGCCATGGTGGTGTGTAGGGCCATGATGGTGTGTAGGGCTATGGTGGTGTGTAGGGCTATGGTGGTGTGTAGGGCCATGGTGGTGTGTAGGGCTATGGTGGTGTGTAGGGCCATGGTGGTGTGTAGGGCTATGGTGGTGTGTAGGGCCATGGTGGTGTGTAGGGCCATGGTGGTGTGTAGGGCCATGGTGGTGTGTAGGGCCATGGTGGTGTGTAGGGCCATGGTGGTGTGTAGGGCCATGGTGGTGTGTTGGGCCATGGTGGTGTGTAGGGCCATGGTGGTGTGTAGGGCCATGGTGGTGTGTAGGGCCATGGTGGTGTGTTGGGCCATGGTGGTGTGTAGGGCCATGGTGGTGTGTAGGGCCATGGTGGTGTGTTGGGCCATGGTGGTGTGTAGGGCCATGGTGGTGTGTAGGGCCATGGTGGTGTGTTGGGCCATGGTGGTGTGTAGGGCCATGGTGGTGTGTAGGGCCATGGTGGTGTGTTGGGCCATGGTGGTGTGTAGGGCCATGATGGTGTGTAGGGCCATGGTGGTGTGTAGGGCCATGATGGTGTGTAGGGCCATGGTGGTGTGTAGGGCCATGGTGGTGTGTAGGGCCATGATGGTGTGTAGGGCCATGGTGGTGTGTAGGGCCATGATGGTGTGTAGGGCCATGGTGGTGTGTAGGGCCATGATGGTGTGTTGGGCTATGGTGGTGTGTTGGGCCATGGTGGTGTGTTGGACCATGGTGGTGTGTTGGGCTATGGTGGTGTGTAGGACCATGGTGGTGTGTAGGGCTATGGTGGTGTGTAGGGCCATGGTGGTGTGTAGGGCCATGGTGGTGTGTAGGGCCATGGTGGTGTGTTGGACCATGGTGGTGTGTAGGGCCATGGTGGTGTGTAGGGCTATGGTGGTGTGTAGGACCATGGTGGTGTGTTGGGCTATGGTGGTGTGTAGGACCATGGTGGTGTGTAGGGCTATGGTGGTGTGTAGGACCATGGTGGTGTGTAGGGCTATGGTGGTGTGTAGACCATGGTGGTGTGTTGGGCTATGGTGGTGTGTAGGACCATGGTGGTGTGTAGGGCTATGGTGGTGTGTAGGGCTATGGTGGTGTGTAGGGCTATGGTGGTGTGTAGGACCATGGTGGTGTGTAGGGCTATGGTGGTGTGTAGGACCATGGTGGTGTGTAGGGCTATGGTGGTGTGTAGACCATGGTGGTGTGTTGGGCTATGGTGGTGTGTAGGACCATGGTGGTGTGTAGGGCTATGGTGGTGTGTTGGGCTATGGTGGTGTGTAGGACCATGGTGGTGTGTAGGACCATGGTGGTGTGTTGGGCTATGGTGGTGTGTAGGGCCATGGTGGTGTGTTGGACCATGGTGGTGTGTAGGGCTATGGTGGTGTGTAGGGCTATGGTGGTGTGTAGGGCCATGGTGGTGTGTAGGGCTATGGTGGTGTGTAGGGCTATGGTGGTGTGTAGGGCTATGGTGGTGTGTAGGGCTATGGTGGTGTGTAGGACCATGGTGGTGTGTTGGGCTATGGTGGTGTGTAGGGCCATGGTGGTGTGTAGGGCCATGGTGGTGTGTAGGACCATGGTGGTGTGTAGGGCTATGGTGGTGTGTAGGGCCATGGTGGTGTGTAGGGCCATGGTGGTGTGTAGGGCCATGATGGTGTGTAGGGCCATGGTGGTGTGTAGGGCCATGATGGTGTGTAGGGCCATGGTGGCGTGTAGGGCCATGGTGGTGTGTAGGGCTATGGTGGTGTGTTGGGCCATGGTGGTGTGTTGGGCTATGGTGGTGTGTAGGGCCATGGTGGTGTGTAGGGCCATGGTGGTGTGTAGGGCCATGGTGGTGTGTAGGGCTATGGTGGTGTGTTGGGCCATGGTGGTGTGTAGGGCCATGGTGGTGTGTTGGGCTATGGTGGTGTGTAGGGCCATGGTGGTTTGTTGGGCCATGGTGGTGTGTATGGCCATGGTGGTGTGTTGGGCTATGGTGGTGTGTAGGGCCATGGTGGTGTGTTGGGCCATGGTGGTGTGTTGGGCCATGGTGGTGTGTAGGGCCATGGTGGTGTGTTGGGCCATGGTGGTGTGTAGGGCTATGGTGGTGTGTAGGGCTATGGTGGTGTGTAGGACCATGGTGGTGTGTAGGGCTATGGTGGTGTGTTGGGCCATGGTGGTGTGTTGGACCATGGTGGTGTGTTGGGCCATGGTGGTGTGTAGGGCCGTGGTGGTGTGTAGGACCATGGTGGTGTGTAGGACCATGGTGGTGTGTAGGGCTATGGTGGTGTGTTGGACTATGGTGGCGTGTTGGGCTATGGTGGTGTGTTGGACTATGGTGGCGTGTTGGGCCATGGTGGTGTGTTGGGCCATGGTGGTGTGTTGGACCATGGTGGTGTGTTGGGCTATGGTGGTGTGTAGGACCATGATGGTGTGTAGGGCTATGGTGGTGTGTAGGGCTATGGTGGTGTGTAGGGCCATGGTGGTGTGTAGGGCTATGGTGGTGTGTTGGGCTATGGTGGTGAGTAGGGCTATGGTGGTGTGTAGGGCCATGGTGGTGTGTAGGGCTATGGTGGTGTGTAGGGCCATGGTGGTGTGTTGGGCTATGGTGGTGTGTAGGACCATGGTGGTGTGTTGGGCTATGGTGGTGTGTTGGACTATGGTGGCGTGTTGGGCCATGGTGGTGTGTTGGGCCATGGTGGTGTGTTGGACCATGGTGGTGTGTTGGGCTATGGTGGTGTGTTGGACTATGGTGGCGTGTTGGGCCATGGTGGTGTGTTGGGCCATGGTGGTGTGTTGGACCATGGTGGTGTGTTGGGCTATGGTGGTGTGTAGGACCATGGTGGTGTGTTGGGCCATGGTGGTGTGTTGGGCTATGGTGGTGTGTAGGGCCATGGTGGTGTGTTGGACCATGGTGGTGTGTAGGGCTATGGTGATGTGTTGGACCATGGTGGTGTGTTGGGCTATGGTGGTGTGTAGGGCCATGGTGGTGTGTTGGACCATGGTGGTGTGTAGGGCTATGGTGGTGTGTTGGACCATGGTGGTGTGTTGGGCTATGGTGGTGTGTAGGGCCATGGTGGCGTGTAGGGCTATGGTGGCGTGTAGGGCTATGGTGGTGTGTAGGGCCATGGTGGTGTGTAGGACCATGGTGGTGTGTAGGACCATGGTGGTGTGTAGGGCTATGGTGGCGTGTAGGGCTATGGTGGTGTGTAGGGCTATGGTGGCGTGTAGGGCTATGGTGGTGTGTAGGGCTATGGTGGTGTGTAGGGCCATGGTGGTGTGTAGGGCTATGGTGGTGTGTAGGGCCATGGTGGTGTGTAGGGCTATGGTGGTGTGTAGGACCATGGTGGTGTGTAGGGCTATGGTGGTGTGTAGGGCCATGGTGGTGTGTAGGGCTATGGTGGTGTGTAGGGCCATGGTGGTGTGTAGGGCCATGGTGGTGTGTAGGGCCATGATGGTGTGTAGGGCCATGGTGGTGTGTAGGGCCATGATGGTGTGTAGGGCCATGGTGGTGTGTAGGGCTATGGTGGCGTGTTGGGTTATGGTGGTGTGTAGGGCTATGGTGGCGTGTTGGGCTATGGTGGTGTGTAGGGCCATGGTGGTGTGTAGGGCCATGGTGGCGTGTAGGGCTATGGTGGTGTGTAGGGCCATGGTGGTGTGTAGGGCTATGGTGGTGTGTAGGACCATGGTGGTGTGTAGGACCATGGTGGTGTGTAGGACCATGGTGGTGTGTTGGACTATGGTGGTGTGTAGGACCATGGTGGTGTGTAGGGCCATGGTGGTGTGTAGGGCCATGGTGGTGTGTAGGGCCATGGTGGTGTGTAGACCATGGTGGTGTGTAGACCATGGTGGTGTGTAGGACCATGGTGCCGTGTAGGACCATGGTGGTGTGTAGGGCCATGGTGGTGTGTAGGACCATGGTGGTGTGAAGGGCCATGGTGGTGTGTAGGACCATGGTGGCGTGTAGGGCCATGGTGGTGTGTAGGGCCATGGTGGTGTGTAGGACCATGGTGGTGTGTAGGACAATGGTGGTGTGTTGGGCTATGGTGGTGTGTAGGACCATGGTGATGTGTAGGACCATGGTGGTGTGTAGGACCATGGCAGCGTGTTGGACCATGGTGGTTTATAGGACCATGGTGGTGTGTAGGACCATGGTGGTGTGTAGGACCATGGTGGTGTGTAGGACCATGGCAGCGTGTAGGACCATGGCAGCGTGTAGGACCATGGCAGCGTGTAGGACCATGGTGGTGTGTAGGACCATGGTGGTGTGTAGGACCATGGTGGTGTGTAGGACCATGGTGGTGTGTAGGACCATGGTGGTGTGTAGGGCCATGGTGGTGTGTAGGACCATGGTGGTGTGTAGGACCATGGTGGTGTGTAGACCATGGTGGTGTATAGGACCATGGTGGTGTGTAGGACCATGGTGGTGTGTAGACCATGGTGGTGTATAGGACCATGGTGGTGTGTAGGGCCATGGTGGTGTGTAGGACCATGGTGGTGTGTAGGACCATGGTGGTGTATAGGACCATGGTGGTGTGTAGAACCATGGTGGCGTGTAGGACCATGGTGGTGTGTAGGACCATGGTGGTGTAGACCATGGTGGTGTGTAGGACCATGGCAGCGTGTAGGACCATGGTAGCGTGTAGGACCATGGCAGCGTGTAGGACCATGGCAGCGTGTAGGACCATGGCAGCGTGTAGGACCATGGCAGCGTGTAGGGCCATGGTGGTCCAACATTCCTGCCTCTCTCAGTAATTACCTTGTGTATTAATTGTGTTAATAGAATGTTATTAGCACATTCACAGTCAAGAGAAGTAAGAAATCCATGTTTTAGCAGCAGTCAAGGATTTGCTCAATATAATTTTTGTATTCCTCCAGATCTGAATTAAAAATATATTCTTTCAACATTTAATGTTATTATTTTTACTATAGCAATTTATATACATATCTGTGTCCAGTTTCTGTGATATATTCCTATTTCCTGAATTGCCACTAGTTGTGTTGAATATTAAAATTAAAATTGTAATTGAGATATATAGAAGAGTTGTTACATTCTTGTAGAGCCACTAGTACGCGTAGCGTTTCGGGCAAGTCCTTAATCCTATGGTCCCTGGAATACGATCCCCTGCCGCGAAGAATCGTTTTTTCATCCAAGAACACATTTTACTGTTGCGTTAAACAGAGGCTACAGTTAAGGAATTGCGCCCAGTAAATCCTCCCCGGCCAGGATACGAACCCATGACATAGCGCTCGCGGAACGCCAGGCGAGTGTCTTACCACTACACCACGGAGACTGTAAATTGCACTTCCCAATTCTATAATTTCATTTGCGGTACTTAGCCTAATTCAGATAATTTATTATACCTCTAATTCCAGTTTTTTTCATACCAGATTGTTAATTTAATTTGCAATTTCGTTTGTTTTTCATTATTTAGTTGTCCTAGGCCAATTTAATAATTTTATTTCTTCCATTTTCTTACCTTCTCATGAGGTTATCTTGAGATGATTTCGGGGCTTTAGTGTCCCCGCGGCCCGGTCCTCGACCAGGCCTCCACCCCCAGGAAGCAGCCCGTGACAGCTGACTAACACCCAGGTACCTATTTACTGCTAGGTAACAGGGGCATAGGGTGAAAGAAACTCTGCCCATTATTTCTCGCCGGCGCCCGGGGTCGAACCCGGGACCACAGAATCACAGTCCAGCGTGCTGTCCGCTCGGCCGACCGGCCCGACCTTAGCCAAGTTTGATATTTTTTGAGTGTTTATTTTTGTGTATTCTATTTCAAGATTTATAGATGGAGCTAGTACATACGAAGCCTAAAGGAGCTAGTACATACGAAGCCTAAAGGAGCTAGTAAATACGAAGCCTAAAGGAGCTAGTACATACGAAGCCTAAAGGAGCTAGTACATACGAAGCCTAAAGGAGCTAGTAAATACGAAGCCTAAAGGAGCTAGTACATACGAAGCCTAAAGGAGCTAGTACATACGAAGCCTAAAGGAGCTAGTACATACGAAGCCTAAAGGAGCTAGTACATACGAAGCCTAAAGGAGCTAGTACATACGAAGCCTAAAGGAGCTAGTACATACGAAGCCTAAAGGAGCTAGTACATACGAAGCCTAAAGGAGCTAGTACATACGAAGCCTAAAGGAGCTAGTACATACGAAGCCTAAAGGAGCTAGTACATACGAAGCCTAAAGGAGCTAGTACATACGAAGCCTAAAGGAGCTAGTACATACGAAGCCTAAAGGAGCTAGTACATACGAAGCCTAAAGGAGCTAGTACATACGAAGCCTAAAGCCACTATTACGCAAAGCGTTTCGGGCAGGAAAAACACTCAGACTAAAACTTAATACTAATTGAGATTAAAGTATAAAATGTGTTGAGAAAATATAAAAAAATACAAAAAAAATGGGGGGAACATGGCAGAAAAATAGCAAATATACAATTTGGTCAGCAAACAACATTGTTTAAAATAGACGACATGGGTTGACATTTAGGGGTAAGATAGGTTACAGGGAGTTAATTAGGTAGTGTTTAGTTTTTAACTTAAACTGGTTGAGAGAGGTACAGTCTTTAACATGGTTGGGAAGGTCATTCCACATTCTGGGTTCCTTGATTTGTAGAGCATTTCTGGTTTGATTATAAGTCGTACTCTTGGAATATCAAATAGGTATTTGTTTCTGGTGTGGTGCTCATGGGTTCTGTTACAACCTTCTAGGAAGCTTTTAAGGTCAGGATTGACATTACAGTTCAGCGTTATATATATATATATATATATATATATATATATATATATATATATATATATATATATATATATATATATATATATATATATATATATATTAGTATATTTTGGTAGCAGTCTTTCCTGTAGACATATATTATTAAATATGACCGAAAAAGTAAGATTAATAAACAGACAGACAAAATCAGAGGATACAACTGACGATTTACTATAAAACCAGAAAAACGGCCAGCCTACTCATGAGAAACTCTCCAGACACAAAACAGAACGCTTTAAAAGAGACTAACGTCGTCTATGCCTTCAAATGCCCACTTGGGGACTGTAAGCTCCAAAAAACCCAGTATATAGGCAAGACAACAACATCTCTTTCTAGGCGTTTAACGATGCATAAACAACAGGGCTCCATTAAGGAACATATAATCTCTTCCCATAACCAAACCATCGCCAGAGAAATCCTAGTAAACAACACAGAAATCATCGATAGATACAGCGATAGCAGGCGGCTTGACGTTTGCGAGGCACTACACATCAAGAAGTCAACACCAGCAATCAACAGCCAATTATTGCATAACTATATTCTACCCACCTCAAGACTCCGCTCCAATATAGAAGCATCAAGAAATATGGACCAATAGGCTTTCTACAAACACTTCTATTCAATACCCATTGTTTCTGTTCTGTCTTGTGTTGATACTTTTAATACCCTATTAATATCCCCTAGTGTTCTGTCTTGTGTTAATGCCACATCACCCTTCCCACCTCACTCAAATGTAATGCCACATCACCCTTCCCACCTCACTCAAATGTAGATATAAAATCAGGGAAACGCAAGTTCTAATCAGTTGTGTATTTGTGAAGTCTTTGAAAATGTAATAAGTTTTACGAAACGCGCCCGTGTCGCGTCAGACTAGAAATAAAAATGAATTTTGGAGAAGTGATTTTTGATTTACCTCCAACAGTGAAGCGTAATGTACGAAAGATTGAGAAAATTCGTGTTAGAATTATTAATCTTACTTTTTCGGTCATATTTAATAATATATATATATATATATATGCAACAATGATCACAAAAACACTGATCCAAGTATGCAGAATAACCACATATGAAAAATAGAAAATGCTTAACGCGTTTTCGGCTAATTCGCCTTCATCAGAGCAAAGTAGAATCCAATTCTACTACAATTCATTCTACTTTGCTCTGATGAAGGCGAATTAGCCGAAAACGCGTTAAGCATTTTCTATTTTTCATATGTGGTTATTCTGCATATATATATATATATATATATATATATATATATATATATATATATATATATATATATATATATATATATATATGTCGTACCTAGTAGCCAGAACGCACTTCTCAGCCTACTATGCAAGGCCCAATTTGCCTATTAAGCCAAGTTTTCATGAATTAATTGTTTTTCGACTACCTAACCTAACTTTTTCGGCTACCTAACCTAACCTATAAAGATAGGTTAGGTTAGGTTAGGTAGGGTTGGTTAGGTTCGGCCATATATCTACGTTAATTTTAACTCCAATAAGAAAAAATTGACCTCATACGTAATGAAATGGGTAGCTTTATCATTTGATAAGAAAAAAATTAGAGAAAATATATTAATTCAGGAAAACTTGGCTTATTAGGCAAATCGGGCCTTGCAAAGTAGGCAGAGAAGTGCGTTCTGGCTACTAGGTACGACATATATATATATATATATATATATATATATATATATATATATATATATATATATATATATATATATATATAATACACATAAGAGAATGTCCAGTGACTTAATATCTAACATATTCAGAGATTTGAGTAAGGGTACCGAGTATTATTAGGATAGGGTGAACCAGCCTTGCTTGATCTGATATTTACCCTAAATGAGTCGGATATAAGGGAAGTTAAGTTGGAAGCCCCCTTGGGAATGAGTGATTCACTAGTGTATTGAGCTTTGAGTACCTGGTTGAGCTAGGAATTATCTTCCCAAAAACAGAACTAGGAAACAAAGGGCTGGCGTACCGAAAGGGAAGTTATGAGATTAGAAAATTCCTAGGGGATATACCATGGGACACAGAACTCACAACTAAGTCCGTACAAGACATGATGGACTATGTTACCCAAAAGTGTCAGGAGGCGGTAAACAGGTTTATCCCGCCCCGACAGGAAAAAAACAGAGAAGCAAAAGAAGAATTCATGGTTTAATAGGGCATGTACTGAAAGCAAAGGGACTGAACAAAAGGGCGTGGAGGAACTTCCGAAATAACAGAACACCAGACAGTAGAGAGAGATACCAGAGAACCAGGAACGAGTATGTTAGTGTGAGAAGAGAATCAGAGAAAAAGTGTGAAAATGATATAGCTAATAAAGCCAAGACCGAACCAAAGCTACTACACAGTCACATCAGGAGGAAAACAACAGTGAAGGAACAGGTGATGAAACTTAGAACGGGTGAGGACAGGTACACAGAGAACGACAAAGAGGTGTGTGAAGAACTCAACAAGAGGTTCCAGGAAGGTCTTCACAATAGAACAAGGAGAGGTCACTGCGCTAGGAGAGGTGGCAGTAAACCAGGCGGCCTTGGAAGGGTTCGAAATTACAAGAGATGAGGTCAAGAAGCACCTGTTGGATCTGGACTTGAGAAAGGCTGTTGGCCCGGACGGAATCTCACCATGGGTATTAAAAGACTGTGCAGAGGCACTCTGCTTGCCACTCTCCATAGTGTATAGTAGGTCACTGGAAACGGGAGACCTACCAGAGATATGGAAGACTGCTAATGTAGTCCCAATATACAAAAAGGGTGACAGACAAGAGGCACTGGCCAGTGTCCTTAACTTGTATACCATGCAAGGTGATGGAGAAGATTGTGAGAAAAAACCTAGTAACACATCTGGAGAGAAGGGACTTCGTGACAACCCGTCAACATGGGTTCAGGAAGGGTAAATCTTGCCTTACTGGCTTAATAGAATTCTACAATCAGGTGACAAAGATTAAGAAAGAAAGAGAGAGAGGGATGGGCGGACTGCATTTTTTTTGACTGTCAGGAAAGCCTTTGACACAGCACCCCACAAAAGGTTGATGCATAAGCTGGAGAAACAGGCAGGAGTAACTGGTAGGGCGCTCCAGTGGATAAGGGAGTACCTAAGCAAAAGGAAGCAGAGAGTTACAGTGAGAGGTGAGACCTTAGATTGGCGTGAAGTCACCAGTGGAGTCCCACATGGCTCTGTTCTCGGACATATCCAGTTTCTGATATACGTTAATGATCTCCTTGAGGGTATAGACTCATTCCTCTCAATGTTTGCTGACGACGCCAAAATTATGAGAAGGATTAAGTCAGAGGAGGACAGCTTGAGGCTTCAAGAAGACCTGGATAAGCTGTAGGAATGGTCGAACAAATGGTTGTTAGAGTTTAACCCAAGCAAATGCAATGTAATGAAGATAGATGTAGGAAGCAGGAGACCAGATACAAGATATCATTTGGGAGATGAAATACTTCAAGAGTTCAGAGAGAGAGAAAGACCTGGGGGTTGATATCACGCCAGACCTGTCCCCTGAAGCTCATATCAAGAGGATAACATCAGCGGCATATGCCAGGTTGGCTAATATAAGAACGGCCATTAGAAACTTGTGTAAGGAATCTTTCAGAACTTTGTATACCACATATGTCAGACCAATCCTGGAGTATGCGGCTCCAGCATGGAAGTCCATACATAGTCAAGCATAAGACTTAAACTGGAAAAGGATCAAAGGTTTGCCAGCCAGACTAGTACCCGAACTGAGGGGCATGAGCTACGAGGAGAGACTACGGGAATTAATCCTCACGTCACTGGGAGACAGAAGAGTTAGAGGGGACATGATCACCACATACAGTGGAATTGATAGGTAGATTAAGTACAGGCTATTTAACACAAGGGGACACAGGTGGAAACTGATTGCCCAAATGAGCCATAGAGACATTAGAAAGAATTTTATCAGTGTCAGAGTAGTAGACAGATGGAATGCATTAGGAAATGATGTGGTGGAGGCTGACTCCATACACAGTTTCAAGTTTATTTATGATAGAGCCCAGTAGGCTCAGGAACCTGTACACCAGTTGATTGACAGTTGAGAGGCGGAACCAAAGAACCAGAGCTCAACTCCCGCAAGCACAATTAGGCGAGTACAATTAGGTGAGTACACATACTTTCCATCTCCACCCGCCCACACACACTCCGCCCACACACACTCCGCCCACACACACTCCGCCCACACACACTCCGCCCACACACACTCCGCCCACACACACTCCGCCCACACACACTCCGCCCACACACACTCCGCCCACACACACTCCACCCACACACACTCCGCCCACACACACTCCACCCACACACACTCCGCCCACACACACTCCGCCCACACACACTCCGCCCACACACACTCCGCCCACACACACTCCGCCCACACACACTCCACCCACACACTCCGCCCACACACACTCCGCCCACACACACTCCGCCCACACACACTCCACCCACACACACTCCGCCCACACACACTCCGCCCACACACACTCCACCCACACACACTCCGCCCACACACACTCCGCCCACACACACTCCGCCCACACACACTCCACCCACACACACTCCGCCCACACACACTCCGCCCACACACACTCCGCCCACACACACTCCGCCCACACACACTCCACCCACACACTCCGCCCACACACACTCCGCCCACACACACTCCGCCCACACACACTCCACCCACACACACTCCGCCCACACACACTCCACCCACACACACTCCGCCCACACACACTCCACCCACACACACTCCGCCCACACACACTCCACCCACACACACTCCACCCACACACTTTAGAAAAATCAAATACCCTTTGCGTGACACCTAACACTTTATTGAGATTAGAGTACTGATTAGGATCAATTACCAATCTCAGGGGCGGGTGTAGTTTCTCTGTGGCAGCAGTGACATTGGTCACGATGCCTAGTGGCTTTTGTGTACGTCACTGGTCACTGGTTTAATGGACCACTGAGGTCCATTAAACCACACCTCAGCTTTGGTTAATTGCCTTAAAGTCAGACTTCTGAAGAGGTAGTCAGCTGGATTCTTTTTGGTGGGTCCATTTCTTATTTTGTACCCAGCTGACAACTCTCTGAACTACTGGACGCAGTTACTCCCATTAGGAGTTGTTCCTATTGTTATTTCTGACCCACTCTAGTAGCTGCCTCATTGTCTGACCATATCACTGTTTCTGCCAACCCGTCCTCGACTCAAGTCCATTACATTCAGCGGTCGACCCCACAGACGCATTCATAAATTTTAACATGCTGTTCATTCAAAACGGGAATTTTCTCAAGTATAAATTAATATTATAATAGCATATTGTGCATATATAGGCATAGGTTAGGTTAGGTTAGGTGTTTAGGTTCTGTTGGCGATTATTTGTATTTGTAGTACGTGGGTGAAGCATTTATAGCGTTGTGATTCGAACAAAATTCGTCAGTGAAGCACTTGTTTCGGATATGTTCGAACGTCAGCAGTTGTGAGTCGTGTGTAAACCGCTTTTCATTCATAAACAGGGGGTTTGGCGGGTGCATGGAATCACTTTTGGATCTTTGTTTGGAGGACGGGCTGGTTTCTTCATAGTGGATGTTACTTAATGTTTTGGTCAGATAATGAACCAGTCTTACTCCTAACAGTAGGGTGGTTAATTCTAATTGTGGTAATGGCCGCTTCTTCAACGGCGCCAGGACTAGCTTTAGATGTGAGCAGACTTGCCTGTTCATTTGTTACTAAATAGGCTACAGTGCCATAAGCCTTTCCTGAGGCATCACAAAACACATGTAGCTTTAAGGCTGGTGTGTCATTGTGGTGTTATGAGGAATATTGATGGATTCTATGACACTTAGATCCGTTTGGAGTTGCTGCCATTTATCGTGTAGGACAGTGGTTAGTGGAGCCAGTGAGTTATTTACCTCCTGCAGACAATAACAGAGGCTAGATTCACGAAGAAGTTACGCAAACACTTACGAACCTGAACATCTTTTCTCAATCTTTGGCGGCTTTGTTTACAATTATTAAACAGTTAATGAGTTCCGAAGCACCAGGAGGCTGTTCATAACAATAACAACAGTTGATTGTCAAGTTTTCATGCTTGTAAACTGTTTAATAAATGAAACCAAAGCTATCACAGATTGAGGAAAGATGTACACGTTCGTAAGTACTTGCGTAACTGCTTTGTGAATCCTGGTCCCAGGTTCATTGCCTGCTGGTTTGTACTTACCTAGTTCTGCTTGTTGGGGTTGAGCTCTGGCTCTTTGGTCTCGCCTCTCAACTGTCAATCAACTTCATTGTACTTCCATTAATGAGTTTGTGGTAATAGTCTGCCCCTACAAGTATTCCAGTGTCGTTGAGGTGATTAGATGTGATTTTATTATCAACCAACTTGAGTCCCTTTTCATGTAGGAGTTTGGCTGTTGTCCCTTACACCATAAACATATAGAGGTCAGATTAGCAGTCTCCGTGGTGTAGTGGTAAGACACTCGCCTGGCGTTCCGCGAGCGCTATGTCATGGGTTCGTATCCTGGCCGGGAAGGATTTACTGGGCGCAATTCCTTAACTGTAGCCTCTGTTTAACGCAACAGTAAAATGTGTACTTGGATGAAAAAAACGATTCTTCGCGGCAGGGGATCGTATTCCAGGGACCATAGGATTAAGGACTTGCCCGAAACGCTACGCGTACTAGTGGCTCTACAAGAATGTAACAACTCTTGTATATATCTCAAAAAAAAAAGATGGGATTTTGTCGACTACTACGGCGTGTTCAGGTCTGACATAACCACCCGTGCTAGTGGTGGGACCACTTTGTAGTCTTAGAGGCCTGTGTTTATCTGGATCCCTATCTTGGGGTTATTTTGAGATGATTTCAGGGCATAGTGTCTCTGCTTGCCCCGTCCTCGACCAGGCCTTCTTTTGTTAAACACCCCCAGAAAGCAGCTGTCTAACTCCCAGATACCTATTTACTGCTAGGTGAACAGGCCCATTAGGGTGAAAGAAACCCATTTGTTTCCGCCTCCACCGGGGATCGAACCCGGAATCTTAGGACTACGCATCCCGAACGCTGTCCACTCAGCTGTCAGGCCCCGGATAAGTTTAATTTCATCTGTCAAACAGGTTCCAAGTTTAAGTCATCTGTCACTTTCTGTGTGAAATATGTTGTTGGGACCCTTGGTCAAATATTCCTTTAGTGGTGACCTTGGTCCGTTTGTTCTTGGTGACTTAGTTGGGCATTGGGCAAACTAGTGTCATTATCCGTTGATAGGACACATATCCTGACGTACTTTACAGTACTGTACGGTTACCTTGAGGTGCTTCCGGGGCTTAGCGTCCCCGCGGCCCGGTCGTCGACCAGGCCGCCTGGTTGCCGGACTGATCAACCAGGCTCTTGGACGCGGCTGCTCGCAGCCTGACGTACGAGTCACAGCCTGGTTGATCAGGTATCCTTTGGAGGTGCTTATCCAGTTCTCTCTTGAACACTGTGAGGGGTCTGCCAGTTATGCCCCTTATGTGTAGTGGAAGCGTGTTGAACAGTCTCGGGCCTCTGATGTTGATAGTTCTCTCTTGAACACTGTGAGGGGTCGGCCAGTTATGTCCCTTATGTGTAGTGGAAGCGTGTTGAACAGTCTCGGGCCTCTGATGTTGATAGTTCTCTCTTGAACACTGTGAGGGGTCGGCCAGTTATGTCCCCTTATGTGTAGTGGAAGCGTGTTGAACAGTCTCGGGCCTCTGATGTTGATAGTTCTCTCTTGAACACTGTGAGGGGTCGGCCAGTTATGTCCCTTATGTGTAGTGGAAGCGTGTTGAACAGTCTCGGGCCTCTGATGTTGATAGTTCTCTCTTGAACACTGTGAGGGGTCGGCCAGTTATGCCCCTTATGTGTAGTGGAAGCGTGTTGAACAGTCTCGGGCCTCTGATGTTGATAGTTCTCTCTTGAACACTGTGAGGGGTCGGCCAGTTATGTCCCTTATGTGTAGTGGAAGCGTGTTGAACAGTCTCGGGCCTCTGATGTTGATAGTTCTCTCTTGAACACTGTGAGGGGTCGGCCAGTTATGCCCCTTATGTGTAGTGGAAGCGTGTTGAACAGTCTCGGGCCTCTGATGTTGATAGTTCTCTCTTGAACACTGTGAGGGGTCGGCCAGTTATGCCCCTTATGTGTAGTGGAAGCGTGTTGAACAGTCTCGGGCCTCTGATGTTGATAGTTCTCTCTTGAACACTGTGAGGGGGTCGGCCAGTTATGCCCCTTATGTGTAGTGGAAGCGTGTTGAACAGTCTCGGGCCTCTGATGTTGATAGTTCTCTCTTGAACACTGTGAGGGGTCAGCCAGTTATGTCCCTTATGTGTAGTGGAAGCGTGTTGAACAGTCTCGGGCCTCTGATGTTGATAGTTCTCTCTTGAACACTGTGAGGGGTCGGCCAGTTATGCCCCTTATACATTCTTGTACATTCTTGTACAGCCACTAGTACGCGTAGCGTTTCGGGCAAGTCCTTAATCCTATGGTCCCTGGAATACGATCCCCTGCCGCGAAGAATCGTTTTTTCATCCAAGTACACATTTTACTGTTGCGTTAAACAGAGGCTACAGTTAAGGAATTGCGCCCAGTAAATCCTCCCCGGCCAGGATACGAACCCATGACATAGCGCTCGCGGAACGCCAGGCGAGTGTCTTACCACTACACCACGGAGACTGCTGTGTAGTGGAAGCGTGTTGAACAGTCTCGGGCCTCTGATGTTGATAGTTCTCTCTTGAACACTGTGAGGGGTCGGCCAGTTATGTCCCTTATGTGTAGTGGAAGCGTGTTGAACAGTCTCGGGCCTCTGATGTTGATAGTTCTCTCTTGAACACTGTGAGGGGTCGGCCAGTTATGCCCCTTATGTGTAGTGGAAGCGTGTTGAACAGTCTCGGGCCTCTGGTGTTGATAGTTCTCTCTTGAACACTGTGAGGGGTCGGCCAGTTATGTCCCTTATGTGTAGTGGAAGCGTGTTGAACAGTCTCGGGCCTCTGATGTTGATAGTTCTCTCTTGAACACTGTGAGGGGTCGGCCAGTTATGTCCCTTATGTGTAGTGGAAGCGTGTTGAAAAGTCTCGGGTTTCTGATGTTGATAGTTCTCTCTTGAACACTGTGAGGGGTCGGCCAGTTATGCCCCTTATGTGTAGTGGAAGCGTGTTGAACAGTCTCGGGCCTCTGATGTTGATAGTTCTCTCTTGAACACTGTGAGGGGTCAGCCAGTTATGTCCCTTATGGGTAGTGGAAGCGTGTTGAACAGTCTCGGGCCTCTGATGTTGATAGTTCTCTCTTGAACACTGTGAGGGGTCGGCCAGTTATGTCCCTTATGTGTAGTGGAAGCGTGTTGAACAGTCTCGGGCCTCTGATGTTGATAGTTCTCTCTTGAACACTGTGAGGGGTCGGCCAGTTATGTCCCTTATGTGTAGTGGAAGCGTGTTGAACAGTCTCGGGCCTCTGATGTTGATAGTTCTCTCTTGAACACTGTGAGGGGTCGGCCAGTTATGTCCCTTATGTGTTGTGGAAGCGTGTTGAACAGTCTCGGGCCTCTGATGTTGATAGTTCTCTCTTGAACACTGTGAGGGGTCGGCCAGTTATGCCCCTTATGTGTAGTGGAAGCGTGTTGAACAGTCTCGGGCCTCTGATGTTGATAGTTCTCTCTTGAACACTGTGAGGGGTCGGCCAGTTATGTCCCTTATGTGTAGTGGAAGCGTGTTGAACAGTCTCGGGCCTCTGATGTTGATAGTTCTCTCTTGAACACTGTGAGGGGTCTGCCAGTTATGTTCCTTATGTGTAGCGGAAGCGTGTTGAACAGTCTCGGGCCTCTGATGTTGATAGTTCTCTCTTGAACACTGTGAGGGGTCAGCCAGTTATGTCCCTTATGTGTAGTGGAAGCGTGTTGAACAGTCTCGGGCCTCTGATGTTGATAGTTCTCTCTTGAACACTGTGAGGGGTCGGCCAGTTATGCCCCTTATGTGTAGTGGAAGCGTGTTGAACAGTCTCGGGCCTCTGATGTTGATAGTTCTCTCTTGAACACTGTGAGGGGTCGGCCAGTTATGCCCCTTATGTGTAGTGGAAGCGTGTTGAACAGTCTCGGGCCTCTGATGTTGATAGTTCTCTCTTGAACACTGTGAGGGGTCGGCCAGTTATGTCCCTTATGTGAAGTGGAAGCGTGTTGAACAGTCTCGGGCCTCTGATGTTGATAGTTCTCTCTTGAACACTGTGAGGGGTCAGCCAGTTATGTCCCTTATGTGTAGTGGAAGCGTGTTGAACAGTCTCGGGCCTCTGATGTTGATAGTTCTCTCTTGAACACTGTGAGGGGTCGGCCAGTTATGTCCCTTATGTGTAGTGGAAGCGTGTTGAACAGTCTCGGGGCTCTGATGTTGATAGTTCTCTCTTGAACACTGTGAGGGGTCGGTCAGTTATGCCCCTTATGTGTAGTGGAAGCGTGTTGAACAGTCTCGGGCCTCTGATGTTGATAGTTCTCTCTTGAACACTGTGAGGGGGTCGGCCAGTTATGTCCCTTATGTGTAGTGGAAGCGTGTTGAACAGTCTCGGGCCTTTGATGTTGATAGTTCTCTCTTGAACACTGTGAGGGGTCGGCCAGTTATGTCCCTTATGTGGAAGTCTCTTCCTCTACCTTGGGTTTGAGAGACTTTGGTCTTTAGTCTGTGTTTTTTTCTCCACCTCTCCTTGCCCGAAACGCTCTGCGTACTAGTGGCTTCAGCTATTGTATGTACTAGCTCTATCTTTAAATCAAACAGAATGTTTGCACTGTAACTCTGCAACTATGTATGTTCTGTTACTTAATAAATTATTATTATTATATCTCCGCACAGCAATTTGTGATGTTGACCTTTATTGCTTATTAAAGGGGCCTCGTAGCCTGGTGGATAGCGCGCAGGATTCGTAATTCTGTGGCGCGGGTTCGATTCCTGCACGAGGCAGAAACAAATGGGCAAAGTTTCTTTCACTCTGAATGCCCCTGTTACCTAGCAGTAAATAGGTACCTGGGAGTTAGTCAGCTGTCACGGGCTGCTTCCTGGGGGTGGAGGCCTGGTCGAGGACCGGGCCGCGGGGACACTAAAGCCCCGAAATCATCTCAAGATAGCCACCTGTTGCAGGTGCATAGTTGGGTTGCACAGGTATTAGGGTCATGTGACCTTAAGCAACCCGTTCTCGCAAATTTAATAAGTCAATATTGACTTATTAAATATGTGCATAGGTGACATACTTAACATAATAGTTTCCCTTGAAAAGCTTCATAGAAAACACCGACCTTACCTAACCTACTTAGTATGTTAAGATAAGCATCTTATTGCTTCGTAATTACAATTATTATCTAACCTATACCTATAATAGGTTAAGTAACAATTGTAATTACGAAGCTATAAGATGCTTATTTTAACATACTAAGTAGGTTAGGTAAGGTCGGTGTTTTCTATGAAGCTTTTCAAGGGAAACTATTATGTTAAGTATGTCACCTATGCACATATTTAATAAGTCAATATTGACTTATTAAATTTGCGAGAACGGGTTGCCTTAAGTATGTGGTGCATTTATGCAACTCTTTGAGTCGCTTTCCGCGTGTAGCACGATGAGGGTAATTTGGGCAGTGATGTATTGAATGCTCTTCTCAGTAGAACAGACACGCTCTCCAGCCTACAGTACCTTTGGGAGTCATCGCCTTTGGTGGCAGTGACTGAAGGTTTGGAGGGACTTCCTTCCTTCCTTTTTTTTTTTTTTTCATTCAGTTACATTCTTGTAGAGCCACTAGTACGCGTAGCGTTTCGGGCAAGTCCTTAATCCTATGGTCCCTGGAATACGATCCCCGCCGCGAAGAATCGTTTTTTCATCCAAGTACACATTTTACTGTTGCGTTAAACAGAGGCTACAGTTAAGGAATTGCGCCCAGTAAATCCTCCCCGGCCAGGATACGAACCCATGACATAGCGCTCGCGGAACGCCAGGCGAGTGTCTTACCACTACACCACGGAGACTGCAAAGTGGAAAGTGTACCCACACTGCCTTGTTTACATCTTGTAGTCGAGGTAGATGTTTTAGATTGTATTGCAGTACTGTGTGTACTCGGCAGTTTACTATGGTGGTTAACGAAGGTTTAGTTGTTGGTTTACCACGTGTATTCGTTCTTTGTTTGTTTACGATGGAGCGTAAACTGTTAGTAAACCTCTGTACTGTCAGGGATGATTTGTTATGTAAGGTATACATCTTATCTAGTGTTTCACTGAGTAATTTGTGTCGTACAATAACTTTAGTTAATCAATCCATATTATTCAGATCAACCTTAAGGTGTTTTGAGTAATAACTCAAACTCCAATGGCTTGGAGGGAGCCAGTGAATCCATCTGTGGATGGTAAGTCCAAAAATGTTTGGACTGAGTGTGTAACAGATCACTTTGTATCAGCATAATTATCCTTAAGGAGCTGGACTGTGAGATCATAGCCCTCACTATTGAAGATTAAATTTGACACCGCCTTTTCAGCTTCATACATACATACATACATACATACATACATACATACATACATACATACATACATACATACATACATACAATGCCTGAAGCCACTATTACGCAAAGCGTTTCGGGCAGGAAAAACATTAATGACTAAAGCTTAAAACTAATGGGTAAAAAGAATAAGATGTGTTGAGTACAAATAAAAATAGAGGTAAAAGAGGGGGGAACATTATTGAAAAAACATTATTGAAAAATCATCTCTAAGTTGACTCTGTAAGTAAGTGAATTTGGTGGTTTTTAGGGATTGTAGCTTTAGAATCTACCGAGTCAACAAATTTATTCTAGAAGTTATCCCAACTTTCATCCTCTGTTCCAGAGAATGTGGATAAACTGACTGAAGGCAGTTTAACTTCTGGTTGAGTAGTGTTAGGGAAAGCTGTGGTTGTAGCCTTACACTGGGCAATTATTTTGACAAAAAGAGTTAGCCTGGCTTGAATATCATCTTCGTGCTGTGGCAGTTCAGATATAATATCGTCCAATTCTATTTCACATAAGTTGGTGTTGGCAAGTTCAGCCAAATACTCTTTTATTTGGTGTTTGACTTGTTCTAACTTTCTTGAGGCTACTTGAAAGTATCTTTCCATTTCAGTGTGGTCAACTGGAGATTGTTGTGAGTCAGATCTTGACATTTATTAATCTGACTGGTTAAGAAACCTTTAAGAAACCTTTAAGTTTTTGAAAGTAGCTATACTGGTTGTTTGGTTAAGCTTTGTAAGGCTTATACTATGGTTGCTAATGTAGCTTTGATTCTTGTTTATAAATGCTGAACAAGTACTTATGGTAGTAGCCTAGCGTTAAAATTTCAATCACTTGGCTACGCTATCCTGCTTCCTTGGAAGTTGGCGCATAAATTGTATATAATTACAAATAATTTGAGTGGTTATCAATGTCACTATATAAGATCCTAAGGCCAGCTCATCTTTATCACCATTGGATGGATTAGCGGCACTTCTTAACACTCATCGGTGATAAGGTTATTGTTAATTCACTTGATAAGGATCCTTCCCTAACATGGGTTGCCAACAAGTAAATTATTATAATGTTGTGCAGTAAGGGCAAGAGTGTAATAATTTATTTAGGGTTTAATTGATATTTTAAATGTTTCTCTCTAAACTTAAGAGTAATATATATACTTTTATATCTAATAGCCTCTCGTCAACCTATTGTGATATTTAATAGTGTTAATTATTTTGTTAAGTAATGAAACTAATCAAGAGCTGTTGTAATTAGTTAGTGAGCAGTAGTTTTATTCAATTTTATTTAATTAGATGCTATTTTTTGTTAGTGGCAGTTTGCAAAATTTATATTATCACAAATCTAGTGAATACATTCATGGTTACACACATTCACAATTTGGTTGATTCTAATTTTGGCTCCACATTTTGTGAATATAACTTTTCACATATTTGGTGGACAAATTCACAAATGTGTACCATTGAGTTTGAGTGGTTTTCCACTCACTGAATTCATTTGTTTGCACGTAAATATTTTTGGTCCATAGTTACTGCCCTTGGCAAACTTATGGTGCCTTAAGTGTGTACAGGAGCACTTTAACATGTACCGCTAATGGTTGCTCGTGTCTCAAAAGTGCACATAATTACTTTCAGTGTACATGAGAGTACTTGTAAGCAATCTACCTCATTTTTTTGTTCGTTTCGTGTTTGTCTTGTGGTCAAGAGCAGAGGGATATAAACTATAAAACTACTAAACCATACAGGGATCTTGTATATATTTATGTTTTCCCCCACTTTTATATCAAATATTTGTTTATTTCGTAATTGCCTTGTTTTCCTACAACCAGCCCTCTCATGCAAACAAGTATAGACCCAGAACTAAACCTCTTATCCAGTATCTATGACAATCATCACTTTAATGATCAAGGTTGTAGATATTTTACAGCACATGATGTAAACAATGTATTAACACAATCACAATGTTTCTGTAATTAACTTGAATGTAAGATCTATAGGTAAACACTTTGATGATGTTAGTGACTTGATTCAAACTATTGACAACAAATTCTCTTTTGTTATACTTACTGAAACGTGGTTAAAAGAGGATACTACTCAACTCTTTAACATATGCCTAACTACTCGGCAATCCACAACTGTTGTCAACTTCAGAGAGGTGGTGGCACTGCTCTTTACTACCACCAAGAACTGACTTACTTAAAAGAAATTAGAACTAGAGACTGCTGTGGGGAGTATATCTTCGCCAGCTTCAGAGTCAAGGGTGCCGAGTCTGTCCTGTCTGTGGGTGCAGTCTATAGAATTCCTAACACTGATGTGTCCGAATTCAACTCTAACCTTAGAAATCTAATACTAGATAACAGACTGAACAAAAACCATCTAGTTATTGCAGGGGACTTTAATATTGACCTCTGCGAGCCTGAACACCCTACTGCTGCTAGTTTCCTCAACTGTATGAATTCCTGCTTCCTCATATCCTTAATCACTAGACCTAGAATCACTGATAGTACTGCCTCTGCTCTTGACCACATCTGGACTAACATAACCTCTCCCCTTACTTCAGGGATAATCATTGATAGGACCACAGACCATTACCCCACATTTCACCTAATCAATATTAATTAACCACCTCTAAATACAAGGAAGATAAGTTTTAGGCTGCACAATGAAACTTCTATAAGCAACATGTTTGCTGCTGTTAATATCAACTGGGAGGCTGAATTAGGTGACATAGTGAACATCAACTTAGCAGAGTGTAAACATTTCTTAAGAAACTCTGAACCTTTATAACTCCCACTGTCCAGTGCTAACAAGTTACAAATAAAAGGTTCAACACTCCATGGCTTACAAAAGGTATACTTAAATCTATTGACAAAAAACATGACCTTGAGAAGAAGTATAGGTTAGGAGTCTTCTCCAAAAATGTTCAAAGCTTTACTCGTTCATGCTGTCTAAAATATTTAGAAGAGCCAAAATAAATTTACCCAAATTAAGGGCAACATTAAGAAAACATGGAGCACTATCTCCCAAATATTAGGTTCAAAAAAGATTTTGAATAAAAAACCAATTCTCCTATCCAATGACGATGGTGTGCTTTCGGCCTCAGACACTGCTATTGAATTCAATAGGTTCTTTTCATCCATTGGGTCATCCTTGCTCATGATATTCCATCCTCACTCACTAATATTAAAGACTACCTTACAGGTAACTATCCAGAGTCTCTGTACCTAGCTCCCGCTAATCCCTCTGATGTTAATGAGGTAATCCTTTTCCTTAAAACTAAGTCAAGCACCCTTGATGCAACCCGTTCTCGCACTTTCTTACAGTCAATATTGACTTATTAAATACGTGCATATGTGACATACTAGTTTACCTTGAAAAGCTTCATAGAAAACACCGACCTTACCTAACCTTCTTAGTATGTTAAGATAAGCATCTTATTGCTTCATAATTACAATTATTACTTAACCTATACCTATAATAGGTTAAGTAATAATTGTAATTACGAAGCAATAAGATGCTTATCTTAACATACTAAGAAGGTTAGGTCAGGTCGGTGTTTTCTATGAAACTTTTCAAGGTAAACTAGTATGTTAAGTATGTCACATATGCACGTATTTAATAAGTCAATATTGACTATACGAAAGTGCGAGAACGGGTTGCTTGATGAGATACCATCTCTAATTTACAAAAATAACACCAGATGTCTAGCTCCTGCCATTGCATTGCTCTGCAACAAATCACTTGAACTCCAAACCCTTCCAGATATTCTAAAAAAAAAAGCGAGAGTAACCCCTGTCACCCAAATTTGTCAAAAATATTTGAAAAAGTAATCTACAAACAGCTTTACTCTTATCTAGCCAAACACAATATACTTAGCTCTTATCAATATGGCTTCAGACCCAAAAAAAACCGTAACGATGCACTTATTAGTATGATTAACATGATACATACAGCTCTTGATAGAAAGGAGTTCCCTGTTGGGTTATTTGTGGACCTGCGTAAGGCTTTTGACATTGTCAACCACCAAAACCTTCTTCTTAAATTATATCATTATGGAGTCAGAGGACACTCCCTGCAATACCTCAAATCCTACCTTACTGACAGGCTCCAGTATGTTTCTGTGAATAATTCAATTTCTCCCACCCTACCCATCAACATTGGTGTTCCTCAGGGCAGCATACTTGGCCCTCTCCTCTTTCTCATCTACATTAATGACCTTCCAAATGCCTCCCAACACCTCAAACCAATTCTATTTGCTGACGACACAACTTTCATTTTCTCCAGTCCTGACCCTCTTGCTCTAAATGTCACTGTGAATACTGAACTAAATAAAGTCCATCTTTGGCTAACTGCCAACAAACTCACCCTTAACATAATAAGGGTGAACTCCCTTATTATGTTAAGGGTTAACTGCTCCCAAACTCACCCTTTGTTTGGTAATAAATCCTCAAATGAAATTAATCTAAGAATAAGCAATATACAAATCAGTAGTAAAGTTGATGGTAAATTCCTTGGTGTCCTCATCGATAACAAGCTGAATTTCCAGGGACTCATTCTAAATATAGCAAAAAAAGTTTCTAAAACTGTTGGCATTATTTCCAAGATCAGATATTATGTTCCTCGCCCTTCCCTGGTGACTCTCTATTACTCCCTTATCTATCCTTATCTCAACTATGGTATTTGTGCTTGGGGTTCTACTACCCATTGTGCTCCTAAGGACGCAATAAAGTAGCCGTTACAACTGCAAGAAAAATGACAAGTTGGATAACAAGAACTTTTCACACTAGAGATGCTGTACCGATGATGATACTTTTCAAAACGCTTGTGCTCTCTAGAGTGAAGTACTGTTGCACAATGACAGCCCCTTTCAATTGCCGGAACAACCGTGGACATTTTCAAGAGGAAACTAGATTTATTCCTCCAAGGAGTGCCGGACCAACCGGGCTGTGGTGGGTATGTGGGCCTGCGGGCCGCTCCAAGCAACAGCCTGGTGGACCAAACTCTCACAAGTCAAGCCTGGCCTCGGGCCGGGCTTGGGGAGTAGAAGAACTCCCAGAACCCCATCAACCAGGTAACCAGGTTCAAAGCTGGAGAAATTGCTGACCTGGAGAGCGTGCAGAGATCCTTTACTGCTAGAATCCACTCAGTAAAACATCTAAACTATTGGGACCGACTAAAGAGCCTAAAACTGTACTCCCTTGAGCGCAGGCGGGAGAGATACATAATAATCTATCCGTGGAAAATAATTGAGGGGCTGGTCCCAAACCTGCACACAGAAATAACATCACATGAGACCAGAAGACATGGCAGGATGTGCAGAATACCCCCGTTGAAAAACAGAGGTGCAACAGGTACTCTGAGAGAGAACTCTATCAACATCAGAGGCCCGAGACTGTTTAACACGCTTCCACTACACATAAGGGGCATAACTGGCCGACCCCTCACAGTATTCAAGAGAGAACTATCAACATCAGAGGCCCGAGACTGTTCAACACGCTTCCACTACACATAAGGGACATAACTGGCAGACCCCTCACAGTGTTCAAGAGAGAACTATCAACATCAGAGGCCCGAGACTGTTCAACACGCTTCCACTACACATAAGGGACATAACTGGCCGACCCCTCACAGTGTTCAAGAGAGAACTATCAACATCAGAGGCCCGAGACTGTTCAACACGCTTCCACTACACATAAGGGACATAACTGGCAGACCCCTCACAGTGTTCAAGAGAGAACTATCAACATCAGAGGCCCGAGACTGTTCAACACGCTTCCACTACACATAAGGGACATAACTGGCCGACCCCTCACAGTGTTCAAGAGAGAACTATCAACATCAGAGGCCCGAGACTGTTCAACACGCTTCCACTACACATAAGGGACATAACTGGACGACCCCTCACAGTGTTCAAGAGAGAACTATCAGCATCAGAGGCCCGAGACTGTTCAACACGCTTCCACTACACATAAGGGACATAACTGGCCGACCCCTCACAGTGTTCAAGAGAGAACTATCAACATCAGAGGCCCGAGACTGTTCAACACGCTTCCACTACACATAAGGGACATAACTGGCCGACCCCTCACAGTGTTCAAGAGAGAACTATCAACATCAGAGGCCCGAGACTGTTCAACACGCTTCCACTACACATAAGGGACATAACTGGCCGACCCCCTCACAGTGTTCAAGAAAGAACTATCAACATCAGAGGCCCGAGACTGTTCAACACGCTTCCACTACACATAAGGGGCATAACTGGCCGACCCCTCACAGTGTACTAGTGGCTTTAGGTATTGTATGTACTACCTCTATCTGTAAATCTTACTGAATATTTGTACTGTAACTCTGCAACTTTGTGTGTTCTGTTACTAAATAAATTATTATTATTATTATTATTATTATTATTATTATAAAGTCCAGCTACTTGCTCTTGCCGACTAATCCAGTTAGGCAGCCGATCCATCCTTCTGTTGCTCAAAACAAGAGGCAACTTGATATTTTTTTAATTTTGCCCCGAGGGGGAAGTTTACTGGGTTGCGGTCAATGAGAACACAAAGGAATTTGCCATCTACTTTGTTACAAATGTCAACCCTGTTGACTGTCTGTCAACCCTTAAAATCTTACGTTATCTTGCGGGTGCAAAAAGGAAGAATCTTTTAAGAACAGTATCAATATTTGACAAATTGTGGTTTCCTAACTCAAACAATGTGTAACCTCTCAAGATAACCTCAAGATATGTGGGGTTTATTATTCTACACACACATCTAATGTCTCTCAGGTGTTCACATTCACGTAGATAGTGGTCAAGGCGGTGTCCATCACTCTCACTGCAAATTCTGCAACTCCGCTGCTCAACTGTTGTTTCCATTCCGAATCTCCATGGATATTTGTATCCAAGACGGATTCTCGCTATTACTGATTCTCTCCCTCGTCCGCTTCCTCTTCGGCCATAATGATTGTTTTGTGCTTCTATCATCCTTTCCTCAGTTACCTTGTCACGGTGATGTTGCCTGACAATACCTCGAATTTGTAGTAGTCTTGGGAATGAAGTATTCAATATGGTCTCCTTCAGCGCCTTCAGCAGCCAGCACATCTGCTCGTTCATTCCCACATACTCCAACATGGGAGGGGATCCATAGAAACTTGATGACTCTTCCCTGATTGGTTAATACCCTCACAGCTCTCTTAATTTCAGCGTCAACAAAGAGTCGACAAGATAAACTCGTGACAAATTCAGGTACTCACCACAGCAGCAGGCCAAGCACCCCACCACAGCAGCAGGCCAAGCACCCCACCACAGCAGCAGGCCAAGCACCCCACCACAGCAGCAGGCCAAGCACCCCACCACAGCAGCAGGCCAAGCACCCCACCACAGCAGCAGGCCAAGCACCCCACCACAGCAGCAGGCCAAGCACCCCACCACAGCAGCAGGCCAAGCACCCCACCACAGCAGCAGGCCAAGCACCCCACCACAGCAGTAGGCCAAGAACCCCACCACAGCAGCAGGCCAAGCACCCCACCACAGCAGCAGGCCAAGCACCCCACCACAGCAGCAGGCCAAGCACCCCACCACAGCAGCAGGCCAAGCACCCCACCACAGCAGCAGGCCAAGCACCTCACCACAGCAGCAGGCCAAGCACCCCACCACAGCAGCAGGCCAAGCACCCCACCACAGCAGCAGGCCAAGCACCCCACCACAGCAGCAGGCCAAGCACCCCACCACAGCAGCAGGCCAAGCACCCCACCACAGCAGCAGGCCAAGCACCCCACCACAGCAGCAGGCCAAGCACCCCACCACAGCAGCAGGCCAAGCACCTCACCACAGCAGCAGGCCAAGCACCTCACCACAGCAGCAGGCCAAGCACCCCACCACAGCAGCAGACGACACAGGAGTGAGCCGCACATCCACTACTCCACCACAGCCAGGGGCGGGCGCTCACCCACGACCACGTGGACAAGGACACAGTTAAGTGATCAATCGCTGTGACACGACAGGTACTCTAACTTTCTGGCAGGTCGACAGGCAGGCTGGCAGGACGACAGGCAGGCTGGCAGGACGACAGGAAGGCAGGCAGGACGACAGGCAGGCTGGCAGGACGACAGGCAGGCTGGCAGGACGACAGGCAGGCTGGCAGGACGACAGGCAGGCTGGCAGGACGACAGGAAGGCTGGCAGGACGAGGGGAAGGCTGGCAGGACGACAGGAAGGCTGGCAGGACGACAGGAAGGCTGGCAGGACGACAGGAAGGCTGGCAGGACGACAGGCAGGCTGGCAGGACGACAGGCAGGCTGGCAGGACGACGGGAAGGCTGGCAGGACGACAGGAAGGCTGGCAGGACGACAGGCAGGCTGGCAGGACGACAGGCAGGCTGGCAGGACGACAGGCAGGCTGGCAGGACGACAGGAAGGCTGGCAGGACGACGGGAAGGCTGGCAGGACGACAGGAAGGCTGGCAGGACGACAGGCAGGCTGGCAGGACGACAGGCAGGCTGGCAGGACGACAGGCAGGCTGGCAGGACGACAGGAAGGCTGACAGGACGACAGGAAGGCTGGCAGGACGACAGGAAGGCTGGCAGGACGACAGGAAGGCTGGCAGGACGACAGGCAGGCTGGCAGGACGACAGGCAGGCTGGCAGGACGACAGGAAGGCTGGCAGGACGACAGGCAGGCTGGCAGGACGACAGGAAGGCTGGCAGGACGACAGGCAGGCTGGCAGGACGACAGGAAGGCTGGCAGGACGAATGGAAGGCTGGCAGGACGACGGGAAGGCTGGCAGGACGACAGGCAGGCTGGCAGGACGACAGGCAGGCTGGCAGGACGACGGGAAGGCTGGCAGGACGACGGGAAGGCAGGCAGGACGACAGGAAGGCTGGCAGGACGACAGGAAGGCTGGCAGGACGACAGGAAGGCTGGCAGGACGACAGGCAGGCTGGCAGGACGACAGGCAGGCTGGCAGGACGACGGGAAGGCAGGACGACAGGAAGGCAGGCAGGACGACAGGCAGGCTGGCAGGACGACAGGAAGGCTGGCAGGTCGACAGGCAGGCTGGCAGGACGACAGGAAGGCTGGCAGGTCGACGGGAAGGCTGGCAGGACGACAGGAAGGCTGGCAGGACGACAGGCAGGCTGGCAGGACGACAGGCAGGCTGGCAGGACGACGGGAAGGCTGGCAGGACGACAGGCAGGCAGGCAGGACGACAGGAAGGCTGGCAGGACGACGGGAAGGCTGGCAGGACGACAGGCAGGCAGGCAGGACGACAGGAAGGCTGGCAGGACGACAGGCAGGCTGGCAGGACGACAGGCAGGCAGGCAGGACGACAGGCAGGCTGGCAGGACGACGGGAAGGCAGGCAGGACGACGGGAAGGCTGGCAGGACGACAGGCAGGCTGGCAGGACGACGGGAAGGCTGGCAGGACGACGGGAAGGCTGGCAGGACGACAGGCAGGCTGGCAGGACGACAGGAAGGCTGGCAGGACGACAGGCAGGCTGGCAGGACGACAGGAAGGCTGGCAGGACGACAGGCAGGCAGGCAGGACGACGGGAAGGCAGGCAGGACGACAGGCAGGCAGGCCGGACGACGGGAAGGCAGGCAGGACGACAGGCAGGCTGGCAGGACGACGGGAAGGCAGGCAGGACGACAGGAAGGCTGGCAGGACGACAGGCAGGCTGGCAGGACGACGGGAAGGCAGGCAGGACGACAGGCAGGCAGGCAGGACGACGGGAAGGCAGGCAGGACGACAGGCAGGCAGGCAGGACGACGGGAAGGCAGGCAGGACGACAGGAAGGCTGGCAGGACGACAGGAAGGCTGGCAGGACGACAGGCAGGCTGGCAGGACGACAGGCAGGCTGGCAGGACGACAGGCAGGCTGGCAGGACGACAGGAAGGCTGGCAGGACGACAGGAAGGCTGGCAGGACGACAGGAAGGCTGGCAGGACAACAGGAAGGCTGGCAGGACGACAGGCAGGCTGGCAGGACGACAGGCAGGCTGGCAGGACGACGGGAAGGCAGGCAGGACGACAGGAAGGCTGGCAGGACGACAGGCAGGCTGGCAGGACGACGGGAAGGCAGGCAGGACGACAGGCAGGCAGGCAGGACGACGGGAAGGCAGGCAGGACGACAGGCAGGCAGGCAGGACGACGGGAAGGCAGGCAGGACGACAGGAAGGCTGGCAGGACGACAGGCAGGCTGGCAGGACGACAGGCAGGCTGGCAGGACGACAGGCAGGCTGGCAGGACGACAGGAAGGCTGGCAGGACGACAGGAAGGCTGGCAGGACGACAGGAAGGCTGGCAGGACGACAGGCAGGCTGGCAGGACGACAGGCAGGCTGGCAGGACGACAGGCAGGCTGGCAGGACGACAGGAAGGCTGGCAGGACGACAGGAAGGCTGGCAGGACGACAGGAAGGCTGGCAGGACGACAGGCAGGCTGGCAGGACGACAGGCAGGCTGGCAGGACGACAGGCAGGCTGGCAGGACGACAGGAAGGCTGGCAGGACGACAGGAAGGCTGGCAGGACGACAGGAAGGCTGGCAGGACGACAGGAAGGCAGGCAGGACGACAGGCAGGCTGGCAGGACGACAGGAAGGCTGGCAGGACGACAGGCAGGCTGGCAGGACGACAGGAAGGCTGGCAGGACGACAAGAAGGCAGGCAGGACGACAGGCAGGCTGGCAGGACGACAGGCAGGCTGGCAGGACGACAGGAAGGCTGGCAGAACGACAGGAAGGCTGGCAGGACGACAGGCAGGCTGGCAGGACGACAGGCAGGCTGGCAGGACGACAGGAAGGCTGGCAGGACGACAGGAAGGCAGGCAGGACGACAGGCAGGCTGGCAGGACGACAGGCAGGCTGGCAGGACGACAGGCAGGCTGGCAGGACGACAGGAAGGCTGGCAGGACGACAGGCAGGCTGGCAGGACGACGGGAAGGCTGGCAGGACGACAGGAAGGCTGGCAGGACGACGGGCAGGCTGGCAGGACGACGGGAAGGCTGGCAGGACGACAGGAAGGCTGGCAGGACGACGGGCAGGCTGGCAGGACGACGGGAAGGCTGGCAGGACGACAGGAAGGCTGGCAGGACGACAGGCAGGCTGGCAGGACGACGGGAAGGCTGGCAGGACGACAGGAAGGCTGGCAGGACGACGGGCAGGCTGGCAGGACGACAGGAAGGCAGGCAGGACGACAGGCAGGCTGGCAGGACGACAGGCAGGCTGGCAGGACGACAGGCAGGCTGGCAGGACGACAGGAAGGCTGGCAGGACGACAGGAAGGCTGGCAGGACGACTGGTCACCCTCCCTGGGGTGCTGGGTGACTGGTCACCCTCCCTGGGGTGCTGGGAGAGTGTGGTCACCCTCCCTGGGGTGCTGGGTGACTGGTCACCCTCCTGGGGTGCTGGGAGAGTGTGGTCACCCTCCCTGGGGTGCTGGGTGACTGGTCACCCTCTCTGGGGTGCTGGGAGAGTGTGGTCACCCTCCCTGGGGTGCTGGGTGACTGGTCACCCTCTCTGGGGTGCTGGGAGAGTGTGGTCACCCTCCCTGGGGTGCTGGGTGACTGGTCACCCTCCCTGGGGTGCTGGGAGAGTGTGGTCACCCTCCCTGGGGTGCTGGGAGAGTGTGGTCACCCTCCCTGGGGTGCTGGGTGACTGGTCACCCTCCCTAGGGTGCTGGGAGAGTGTGGTCACCCTACCTGGGGTGCTGGGTGAGTGTGGTCACCCTTCCTGGGGTGCTGGGTGACTGGTCACCCTCCCTTGGGTGCTGGGAGAGTGTGGTCACCCTACCTGGGGTGCTGGGTGAGTGTGGTCACCCTTCCTGGGGTGCTGGGTGACTGGTCACCCTCCCTGGGGTGCTGGGAGAGTGTGGTCACCCTCCCTGGGGTGCTGGGTGAGTGTGGTCACCCTCCCTGGGGTGCTGGGTGACTGGTCACCCTCCCTGGGGTGCTGGGAGAGTGTGGTCACCCTCCCTGGGGTTCTGGGAGAGTGTGGTCACCCTCCCTGGGGTGCTGGGTGACTGGTCACCCTCCCTGGGGTTCTGGGAGAGTGTGGTCACCCTCCCTGGGGTGCTGGGAGAGTGTGGTCACCCTCCCTGGGGTGCTGGGTGACTGGTCACCCTCCCTGGGGTGCTGGGTGAGTGTGGTCACCCTCCCTGGGGTGCTGGGTGACTGGTCACCCTCCCTGGGGTGCTGGGTGAGTGTAGTCACCCTTCCTGGGGTGCTGGGTGAGTGTAGTCACCCTCCCTGGGGTGCTGGGAGAGTGTGGTCACCCTCCCTGGGGTGCTGGGAGAGTGTGGTCACCCTCTCTGGGGTGCTTGAGAGTGTGGTCACCCTCCCTGGGGTGCTGGGTGAGTGTGGTCACCCTCCCTGGGGTGCTGGGTGAGTGTGGTCACCCTCCCTGGGGTGCTGGGTGACTGGTCACCCTCCCTGGGGTGCTGGGAGAGTGTGGTCACCCTCCCTGGGGTGCTGGGTGAGTGTGGTCACCCTCCCTGGGGTGCTGGGTGAGTGTGGTCACCCTCCCTGGGGTGCTGGGTGACTGGTCACCCTCCCTGGGGTGCTGGGTGACTGGTCACCCTCCCTGGGGTGCTGGGTGAGTGTAGTCACCCTCCCTGGGGTGCTGGGAGAGTGTGGTCACCCTCCCTGGGGTGCTGGGTGAGTGTGGTCACCCTCCCTGGGGTGCTGGGTGAGTGTGGTCACCCTCCCTGGGGTGCTGGGAGAGTGTGGTCACCCTCCCTGGGGTGCTGGGTGACTGGTCACCCTCCCTGGGGTGCTGGGAGAGTGTGGTCACCCTCCCTGGGGTGCTGGGTGACTGGTCACCCTCCCTGGGGTGCTGGGTGAGTGTGGTCACCCTCCCTGGGGTGCTGGGTGACTGGTCACCCTCCCTGGGGTGCTGGGAGAGTGTGGTCACCCTCCCTGGGGTGCTGGGTGACTGGTCACCCTCACTGGGGTGCTGGGAGAGTGTGGTCACCCTCCCTGGGGTGCTGGGTGACTGGTCACCCTCCCTGGGGTGCTGGGTGAGTGTGGTCACCCTCCCTGGGGTGCTGGGTGACTGGTCACCCTCCCTGGGGTGGTGGGAGAGTGTGGTCACCCTCCCTGGGGTGCTGGGTGACTGGTCACCCTCCCTGGGGTGCTGGGTGAGTGTGGTCACCCTCCCTGGGGTGCTGGGAGAGTGTGGTCACCCTCCCAGGGGTGCTGGGTGACTGGTCACCCTCCCTGGGGTGCTGGGAGAGTGTGGTCACCCTCCCTGGGGTGCTGGGTGACTGGTCACCCTCCCTGGGGTGCTGGGTGAGTGTGGTCACCCTCCCTGGGGTGCTGGGTGACTGGTCACCCTCCCTGGGGTGCTGGGTGAGTGTGGTCACCCTCCCTGGGGTGCTGGGAGAGTGTGGTCACCCTCCCTGGGGTGCTGGGTGACTGGTCACCCTCCCTGGGGTGCTGGGTGAGTGTGGTCACCCTCCCTGGGGTGCTGGGTGACTGGTCACCCTCCCTGGGGTGCTAGGTGACTGGTCACCCTCCCTGGGGTGCTGGGTGAGTGTGGTCACCCTCCCTGGGGTGCTAGGTGACTGGTCACCCTCCCTGGGGTGCTGGGTGAGTGTGGTCACCCTCCCTGGGGTGCTGGGTGACTGGTCACCCTCCCTGGGGTGCTGGGTGAGTGTGGTCACCCTCCCTGGGGTGCTGGGTGAGTGTGGTCACCCTCCCTGGGGTGCTGGGTGACTGGTCACCCTCCCTGGGGTTCTGGGAGAGTGTGGTCACCCTCCCTGGGGTGCTGGGTGAGTGTGGTCACCCTTCCTGGGGTGCTGGGTGACTGGTCACCCTCCATGGGGTGCTGGGAGAGTGTGGTCACCCTACCTGGGGTGCTGGGTGAGTGTGGTCACCCTTCCTGGGGTGCTGGGTGACTGGTCACCCTCCCTGGGGTGCTGGGAGAGTGTGGTCACCCTCCCTGGGGTGCTGGGTGAGTGTGGTCACCCTCCCTGGGGTGCTGGGTGACTGGTCACCCTCCCTGGGGTGCTGGGAGAGTGTGGTCACCCTCCCTGGGGTTCTGGGAGAGTGTGGTCACCCTCCCTGGGGTGCAGGGTGACTGGTCACCCTCCCTGGGGTTCTGGGAGAGTGTGGTCACCCTCCCTGGGGTGCTGGGAGAGTGTGGTCACCCTCCCTGGGGTGCTGGGTGACTGGTCACCCTCCCTGGGGTGCTGGGTGAGTGTGGTCACCCTCCCTGGGGTGCTGGGTGACTGGTCACCCTCCCTGGGGTGCTGGGTGAGTGTAGTCACCCTCCCTGGGGTGCTGGGTGAGTGTAGTCACCCTCCCTGGGGTGCTGGGAGAGTGTGGTCACCCTCCCTGGGGTGCTGGGAGAGTGTGGTCACCCTCTCTGGGGTGCTGGGAGAGTGTGGTCACCCTCCCTGGGGTGCTGGGTGAGTGTGGTCACCCTCCCTGGGGTGCTGGGTGAGTGTGGTCACCCTCCCTGGGGTGCTGGGTGACTGGTCACCCTCCCTGGGGTGCTGGGAGAGTGTGGTCACCCTCCCTGGGGTGCTGGGTGAGTGTGGTCACCCTCCCTGGGGTGCTGGGTGAGTGTGGACACCCTCCCTGGGGTGCTGGGTGACTGGTCACCCTCCCTGGGGTGCTGGGTGACTGGTCACCCTCCCTGGGGTGCTGGGTGAGTGTAGTCACCCTCCCTGGGGTGCTGGGAGAGTGTGGTCACCCTCCCTGGGGTGCTGGGTGAGTGTGGTCACCCTCCCTGGGGTGCTGGGTGAGTGTGGTCACCCTCCCTGGGGTGCTGGGAGAGTGTGGTCACCCTCCCTGGGGTGCTGGGTGACTGGTCACCCTCCCTGGGGTGCTGGGAGAGTGTGGTCACCCTCCCTGGGGTGCTGGGTGACTGGTCACCCTCCCTGGGGTGCTGGGTGAGTGTGGTCACCCTCCCTGGGGTGCTGGGTGACTGGTCACCCTCCCTGGGGTGCTGGGAGAGTGTGGTCACCCTCCCTGGGGTGCTGGGTGACTGGTCACCCTCCCTGGGGTGCTGGGAGAGTGTGGTCACCCTCCCTGGGGTGCTGGGTGACTGGTCACCCTCCCTGGGGTGCTGGGTGAGTGTGGTCACCCTCCCTGGGGTGCTGGGTGACTGGTCACCCTCCCTGGGGTGCTGGGAGAGTGTGGTCACCCTCCCTGGGGTGCTGGGTGACTGGTCACCCTCCCTGGGGTGCTGGGTGAGTGTGGTCACCCTCCCTGGGGTGCTGGGAGAGTGTGGTCACCCTCCCTGGGGTGCTGGGTGACTGGTCACCCTCCCTGGGGTGCTGGGAGAGTGTGGTCACCCTCCCTGGGGTGCTGGGTGACTGGTCACCCTCCCTGGGGTGCTGGGTGAGTGTGGTCACCCTCCCTGGGGTGCTGGGTGACTGGGCACCCTCCCTGGGGTGCTGGGTGAGTGTGGTCACCCTCCCTGGGGTGCTGGGAGAGTGTGGTCACCCTCCCTGGGGTGCTGGGTGACTGGTCACCCTCCCTGGGGTGCTGGGTGAGTGTGGTCACCCTCCCTGGGGTGCTGGGTGACTGGTCACCCTCCCTGGGGTGCTAGGTGACTGGTCACCCTCCCTGGGGTGCTGGGAGAGTGTGGTCACCCTCCCTGGGGTGATGGGTGAGTGTGGTCACCCTCCCTGGGGTGCTGGGAGCGTGTGGTCACCCTCCCTGGGGTGCTGGGTGACTGGTCACCGTCCCTGGGGTGCTGGGTGAGTGTGGTCACCCTCCCAGGGGTGCTGGGTGACTGGTCACCCTCCCTGGGGTGCTGGGAGCGTGTGGTCACCCTCCCTGGGGTGCTGGGTGACTGGTCACCCTCCCTGGGGTGCTGGGTGACTGGTCACCCTCCCTGGGGTGATGGGTGAGTGTGGTCACCCTCCCTGGGGTGCTGGGAGCGTGTGGTCACCCTCCCTGGGGTGCTGGGTGACTGGTCATCGTCCCTGGGGTGCTGGGTGAGTGTGGTCACCCTCCCTGGGGTGCTGGGAGAGTGTGGTCACCCTCCCTGGGGTGCTGGGTGACTGGTCACCGTCCCTGGGGTGCTGGGTGAGTGGTCACCGTCCCTGGGGTGCTGGGAGAGTGTGGTCACCCTCCCTGGGGTGCTGGGTGACTGGTCACCCTCCCTGGGGTGCTAGGTGACTGGTCACCCTCCCTGGGGTGCTGGGAGAGTGTGGTCACCCTCCCTGGGGTGCTGGGTGAGTGTGGTCACCCTCTCTGGGGTGCTGGGAGAGTGTGGTCACTCTCCCTGGGGTGCTGGGTGACTGGTCACCGTCCCTGGGGTGCTGGGAGAGTGTGGTCACCCTCCCTGGGGTGCTGGGTGAGTGTGGTCACCCTCCCTGGGGTGCTGGGAGAGTGTTGTCACCCTCCCTGGGGTGCTGGGTGAGTGTAGTCACCCTCCCTGGAGTGCTGGGTGAGTGTAGTCACCCTCCCTGGGGTGCTGGGTGAGTGTGGTCACCCTCCCTGGGGTGCTGGGTGAGTGTGGTCACCCTCCTTGGGGTGCTGGGAGAGTGTTGTCACCCTCCCTGGGGTGCTGGGTGAGTGTAGTCACCCTCCCTGGGGTGCTGGGTGAGTGTAGTCACCCTCCCTGGGGTGCTGGGAGTGTGGTCACCCTCTATGGGGTGCTGGGTGACTGGTCACCCTCCCTGGGGTGCTGGGTGACTGGTCATCCTCTCTGGGGTGCTGGGTGACTGGTCACCCTCCCTGGGGTGCTGGGTAACTGGTCACCCTCCCTGGGGTGCTGGGAGAGTGTAGTCACCCTCCCTGGGGTGCTGGGTGACTGGTCACCCTCCCTGGGGTGCTGGGAGAGTGTGGTCACCCTCCCTGGGGTGCTGGGAGTGTGGTCACCCTCTCTGGGGTGCTGGGAGAGTGTGGTCACCCTCCCTGGGGTGCTGGGAGAGTGTGGTCACCCTCCCTGGGGTGCTGGGTGAGTGTGGTCACCCTCCCTGGGGTGCTGGGAGAGTGTGGTCACCCTCCCTGGGGTGCTGGGTGAGTGTGGTCACCCTTCCTGGGGTGCTGGGTGACTGGTCACCCTCCCTGGGGTGCTGGGAGAGTGTGGTCACCCTCCCTGGGGTGCTGGGTGAGTGTGGTCACCCTCCCTGGGGTGCTGGGTGAGTGTGGTCACCCTCCCTGGGGTGCTGGGTGACTGGTCACCCTCCCTGGGGTGCTGGGTGAGTGTGGTCACCCTCCCTGGGGTGCTGGGAGAGTGTGGTCACCCTCCCTGGGGTGCTGGGTGACTGGTCACCCTCCCTGGGGTGCTGGGAGAATGTGGTCACCCTCCCTGGGGTGCTGGGTGAGTGTGGTCACCCTTCCTGGGGTGCTGGGTGACTGGTCACCCTCCCTGGGGTGCTGGGAGAGTGTGGTCATCCTCCCTGGGGTGCTGGGAGAGTGTGGTCACCCTCCCTGGGGTGCTGGGAGAGTGTGGTCACCCTCCCTGGGGTGCTGGGTGAGTGTGGTCACCCTCCCTGGGGTGCTGGGAGAGTGTGGTCACCCTCCCTGGGGTGCTGGGAGAGTGTGGTCACCCTCCCTGGGGTGCTGGGAGAGTGTGGTCACCCTCCCTGGGGTGCTGGGTGAGTGTGGTCACCCTTCCTGGGGTGCTGGGTGACTGGTCACCCTCCCTGGGGTGCTGGGTGACTGGTCACCCTCCCTGGGGTGATGGGTGAGTGTGGTCACCCTCCCTGGGGTGCTGGGAGAGTGTGGTCACCCTCCCTGGGGTGCTGGGTGACTGATCACCCTCCCTGGGGTGCTGGGTGACTGGTCACCCTCCCTGGGGTGCTGGGAGAGTGTGGTCACCCTCCCTGGGGTGCTGGGAGAGTGTGGTCACCCTCCCTGGGGTGCTGGGAGAGTGTGGTCACCCTCCCTGGGGTGCTGGGTGACTGGTCACCCTCCCTGGGGTGCTGGGTGACTGGTCACAGTCCCTGGGGTGCTGGGAGAGTGTGGTCACCCTCCCTGGGGTGCTGGGAGAGTGTGGTCACCCTCCCTGGGGTGCTGGGTGAGTGTGGTCACCCTTCCTGGGGTGCTGGGTGACTGGTCACCCTCCCTGGGGTGCTGGGAGAGTGTGGTCACCCTCCCTGGGGTGCTGGGTGAGTGTGGTCACCCTCCCTGGGGTGCTGGGTGAGTGTGGTCACCCTCCGTGGGGTGCTGGGTGAGTGTGGTCACCCTCCCTGGGGTGCTGGGTGACTGGTCACCCTCCCTGGGGTGCTGGGTGAGTGTGGTCACCCTCCCTGGGGTGCTGGGAGAGTGTGGTCACCCTCCCTGGGGTGCTGGGTGACTGGTCACCCTCCCTGGGGTGCTGGGAGAATGTGGTCACCCTCCCTGGGGTGCTGGGTGAGTGTGGTCACCCTTCCTGGGGTGCTGGGTGACTGGTCACCCTCCCTGGGGTGCTGGGAGAGTGTGGTCATCCTCCCTGGGGTGCTGGGAGAGTGTGGTCACCCTCCTTGGGGTGCTGGGAGAGTGTGGTCACCCTCCCTGGGGTGCTGGGTGAGTGTGGTCACCCTCCCTGGGGTGCTGGGAGAGTGTGGTCACCCTCCCTGGGGTGCTGGGAGAGTGTGGTCACCCTCCCTGGGGTGCTGGGTGAGTGTGGTCACCCTTCCTGGGGTGCTGGGTGACTGGTCACCCTCCCTGGGGTGCTGGGTGACTGGTCACCCTCCCTGGGGTGATGGGTGAGTGTGGTCACCCTCCCTGGGGTGCTGGGTGACTGGTCACCCTCCCTGGGGTGCTGGGAGAGTGTAGTCACCCTCCCTGGGGTGCTGGGTGACTGGTCACCCTCCCTGGGGTGCTGGGAGAGTGTGGTCACCCTCCCTGGGGTGCTGGGAGTGTGGTCACCCTCTCTGGGGTGCTGGGAGAGTGTGGTCACCCTCCCTGGGGTGCTGGGAGAGTGTGGTCACCCTCCCTGGGGTGCTGGGTGAGTGTGGTCACCCTCCCTGGGGTGCTGGGAGAGTGTGGTCACCCTCCCTGGGGTGCTGGGTGAGTGTGGTCACCCTTCCTGGGGTGCTGGGTGACTGGTCACCCTCCCTGGGGTGCTGGGAGAGTGTGGTCACCCTCCCTGGGGTGCTGGGTGAGTGTGGTCACCCTCCCTGGGGTGCTGGGTGAGTGTGGTCACCCTCCCTGGGGTGCTGGGTGACTGGTCACCCTCCCTGGGGTGCTGGGTGAGTGTGGTCACCCTCCCTGGGGTGCTGGGAGAGTGTGGTCACCCTCCCTGGGGTGCTGGGTGACTGGTCACCCTCCCTGGGGTGCTGGGAGAATGTGGTCACCCTCCCTGGGGTGCTGGGTGAGTGTGGTCACCCTTCCTGGGGTGCTGGGTGACTGGTCACCCTCCCTGGGGTGCTGGGAGAGTGTGGTCATCCTCCTTGGGGTGCTGGGAGAGTGTGGTCACCCTCCCTGGGGTGCTGGGAGAGTGTGGTCACCCTCCCTGGGGTGCTGGGTGAGTGTGGTCACCCTCCCTGGGGTGCTGGGAGAGTGTGGTCACCCTCCCTGGGGTGCTGGGAGAGTGTGGTCACCCTCCCTGGGGTGCTGGGTGAGTGTGGTCACCCTTCCTGGGGTGCTGGGTGACTGGTCACCCTCCCTGGGGTGCTGGGTGACTGGTCACCCTCCCTGGGGTGATGGGTGAGTGTGGTCACCCTCCCTGGGATGCTGGGAGAGTGTGGTCACCCTCCCTGGGGTGCTGGGTGACTGATCACCCTCCCTGGGGTGCTGGGTGACTGGTCACCCTCCCTGGGGTGCTGGGAGAGTGTGGTCACCCTCCCTGGGGTGCTGGGAGAGTGTGGTCACCCTCCCTGGGGTGCTGGGAGAGTGTGGTCACCCTCCCTGGGGTGCTGGGTGACTGGTCACCCTCCCTGGGGTGCTGGGTGACTGGTCACAGTCCCTGGGGTGCTGGGAGAGTGTGGTCACCCTCCCTGGGGTGCTGGGAGAGTGTGGTCACCCTCCCTGGGGTGCTGGGTGAGTGTGGTCACCCTTCCTGGGGTGCTGGGTGACTGGTCACCCTCCCTGGGGTGCTGGGAGAGTGTGGTCACCCTCCCTGGGGTGCTGGGTGAGTGTGGTCACCCTCCCTGGGGTGCTGGGTGAGTGTGGTCACCCTCCCTGGGGTGCTGGGTGAGTGTGGTCACCCTCCCTGGGGTGCTGGGTGACTGGTCACCCTCCCTGGGGTGCTGGGTGAGTGTGGTCACCCTCCCTGGGGTGCTGGGAGAGTGTGGTCACCCTCCCTGGGGTGCTGGGTGACTGGTCACCCTCCCTGGGGTGCTGGGAGAATGTGGTCACCCTCCCTGGGGTGCTGGGTGAGTGTGGTCACCCTTCCTGGGGTGCTGGGTGACTGGTCACCCTCCCTGGGGTGCTGGGAGAGTGTGGTCATCCTCCCTGGGGTGCTGGGAGAGTGTGGTCACCCTCCCTGGGGTGCTGGGAGAGTGTGGTCACCCTCCCTGGGGTGCTGGGTGAGTGTGGTCACCCTCCCTGGGGTGCTGGGAGAGTGTGGTCACCCTCCCTGGGGTGCTGGGAGAGTGTGGTCACCCTCCCTGGGGTGCTGGGTGAGTGTGGTCACCCTTCCTGGGGTGCTGGGTGACTGGTCACCCTCCCTGGGGTGCTGGGTGACTGGTCACCCTCCCTGGGGTGATGGGTGAGTGTGGTCACCCTCCCTGGGGTGCTGGGAGAGTGTGGTCACCCTCCCTGGGGTGCTGGGTGACTGGTCACCCTCCCTGGGGTGCTGGGTGACTGGTCACCCTCCCTGGGGTGCTGGGAGAGTGTGGTCACCCTCCCTGGGGTGCTGGGAGAGTGTGGTCACCCTCCCTGGGGTGCTGGGAGAGTGTGGTCACCCTCCCTGGGGTGCTGGGTGACTGGTCACCCTCCCTGGGGTGCTGGGTGACTGGTCACAGTCCCTGGGGTGCTGGGAGAGTGTGGTCACCCTCCCTGGGGTGCTGGGAGAGTGTGGTCACCCTCCCTTGGGTGCTGGGTGACTGGTCACCCTCCCTGGGGTGCTGGGAGTGTGGTCACCCTCTCTGGGGTGCTGGGAGAGTGTGGTCACCGTCCCTGGGGTGCTGGGAGAGTGTGGTCACCCTCCCTGGGGTGCTGGGTGAGTGTGGTCACCCTCCCTGGGGTGCTGGGTGACTGGTCACCCTCCCTGGGGTTCTGGGAGAGTGTGGTCACCCTCCCTGGGGTGCTGGGAGAGTGTGGTCACCCTCCCTGGGGTGCTGGGAGAGTGTGGTCACCCTCCCTGGGGTGCTGGGTGACTGGTCACCCTCCCTGGGGTGCTGGGAGTGTGGTCACCCTCTCTGGGGTGCTGGGAGAGTGTGGTCACCGTCCCTGGGGTGCTGGGAGAGTGTGGTCACCCTCCCTGGGGTGCTGGGTGAGTGTGGTCACCCTCCCTGGGGTGCTGGGTGACTGGTCACCCTCCCTGGGGTGCTGGGAGAGTGTGGTCACCCTCCCTGGGGTGCTGGGTGAGTGTGGTCACCCTCCCTGGGGTGCTGGGAGAGTGTGGTCACCCTCCCTGGGGAGAGGGTGAGTGTGGTCACCCTCCCTGGGGTGCTGGGAGAGTGTGGTCACCCTCCCTGGGGTGCTGGGTGAGTGTGGTCACCCTTCCTGGGGTGCTGGGTGACTGTTCACCCTCCCTGGGGTGCTGGGAGAGTGTGGTCACCCTCCCTGGGGTGCTGGGTGAGTGTGGTCACCCTCCCTGGGGTGCTGGGTGAGTGTGGTCACCCTCCCTGGGGTGCTGGGTGACTGGTCACCCTCCCTGGGGTGCTGGGTGAGTGTGGTCACCCTCCCTGGGGTGCTGGGAGAGTGTGGTCACCCTCCCTGGGGTGCTGGGTGACTGG